>NC_053142.1:14521991-14748753 GCF_016808335.1 Panicum virgatum | reverse complement strand
CCCTAGCAGCCCCGGGTCCCCCACCCTTCGGATGGACAGGTAAGATGCTAAGGCAAGCCCGAAAGCACAACAAACCGATATCCTTACCCATATCATCTTGTCTAAGCAAGAAACTAATATAACTTGATGAAGCACATATCAAGGCTAAGCATTCTAAGAGCATAGCAAGATAACCAAGAACGAACTCATAATGAATAGAATAACGAAAGTCGGAATACAGAGCCATAATAGAGGACGAGGTTTGCTCGCCAACCCCGAGGACGACTGGATTCACTAAGGAGATGAAGTACTAGCCTAGCTCCACTAACCTAAGGAGTACAAGTCACAAGAGAGTATCGAGAGAGAGGCCTTCAAGTGGTGTGTGTGGTGAGAGTGGTGGGAGGCCCCTTTTATAGCTTAAGAGGTCGGTTCCCACCATCTCCTTGTATGGAAACATGCCAAACCGCGTTTAGGAGGATAAGATCAGCCTTCTATCGCAGTACTGCCAAAATTAATCTGGCTTAAGTGCGCTAACCATCACCGAAACGGCAACCAGGGTTAACACGCACTTAAAATGGAGTAATCCGGCAGTGCTGTCGGGTAAAATCCCGATTAAACCACTTGAAACAGGATCGACAAAGCAGTTCAGAGAATACAACATTCCGCAAACTTTATAGTACAGAGTATGAAACTAAATTATTATTACAAATCGAGTTTGAATTTATGAAAGTACAACAGAGTTTAAGTGCGGCGGAAAAATCAACGATAGTTTACCGACGAAACAAGACGTCACGATGCTGCCCGTACATGATGTCAATCATAACCTCAGATGTACCACCTGAAAAACAATGCCACAAGTAAGGCTGAGTATAATAATACTCAGCAAGACTTACCCGACTAAGGGTATACTTAGCCCTTTATCTATACATGCAAGGCTTTTGGCTTGAGGGGTTTGTTTTGCCGAAAAGCAGTAAATAGTAGATCCTTAATTTCAGATTTTAGCTTTCAGGTTCAAGTTCAATTAACCATTCTAGGTGAACATCTATCCAATAGCATACATGGTGGAAACAATTATCTTTTATCATCCAACCAGCCATATTCAGCATCATCATCTTTCACTTCTTACTCTATGTGGCAAAAGGGTTAAGCAGTCCCAAACCATGAGAAGCAGACGATTCGAATCGAATTTGTTAACTTGGCCAGGCAGACCTAACACACACGTATGGGAACCAAGTCACCCACATGACTTTTCCCCTTTCTTTCTGGGTTGTGGATCAAGGTCACCCACCTCGACTACAAGAATCCATGCCAGGCGTGCGTCTTCTTGCACCCGCATGTGGCCGCATGAGAACAATGTTCAAAGAGGGTGAGGGAGAAGTCCACTTGCCGGGCCGATCAGGTACTTAAGCTTACCGATTACCATATTTCTCGGCATGTGGTTAGTATGTTAAAAAGCATAACCACCACTACCACACACTGCGTCCTTATCATCTTTCACTAAACAGACGGGGCATCACAAGTACCACAGCCCCACCCGTGAGCCTTATAGTTGCAGCATGTAGTAGGCATTCAACTCCTATAATTCTCGTGAGTGACAGGAAATCACTCGACTTCTACCGAACCATTAGCCTAGCCGACTAGCGACCTACACATACTAGTGTTCAAGCATAGGTACCTAGAATCATGCAGCTAAGGTTCCAAACAACTCCTTTAAACTTAAATGCTTAAGTAGATAGGAATAATAATAAGTTGCATAAATTTAAAATAGATAGGACATGCTCCGGGGCTTGCCTGGGATTAACTCCAGGTCAGTGTTAGTTAGAGGATAATTGCTCAGCGAGCATCTTCCTTCGGTCGTGCACATCGGGATCCATTCGTCCATCTTCTAGACGTGTCCACCATTCACCGTCTTCTGGCTCGGCTCAACATCACGTCATTCACGTGGTTCATCTATCGTACCTAAATGAAATGCAACAATGCATATGTATGAATGCAAAGAAGTGCAACACGAAAAACATTCATAAGGTACAACACACTAAAATAAGCACCAAAAGCTATTTAGTTCAATCATCACTCAAGCATCTCACAGGGATGAGCACATCAAGCTAACTTGTATAAGTTTTAAATTTTCCAAGTACTAGAACTATTTATCATGAATTTATGCTATTAACATGGATTAAAATCAAAACCATAGCTAGAGAGTGGTGATGAGTTTCAAACTTTTACCATACTGTTATGTTAGTATCTTAAGTGCACTGGAAAAGTTTCCTACAAAAAATATTCATTAAAACATCAAGAACCAAATATAGAATTTATTCCTAGCCTAGTACATGATCTAATAAAAACCCATAGCTACACTTATCTTCTGGGCCTTAAAATTTTACACAGTGATTGGGTGGCCATCATAGACCTATGGTAAAAATATCAGATTTGTCTAGGCATAGAAACTATTTTCCTTGATTTAATGTAGCTCTCCTTAACAAAAATCATTTGGTCTAGTTAGGAATAACTAAAAATTCTCAAAGTTTTTCTGAAGTAACTAGACACTGGTATAGAGGATTTGTAAAATTTTTAGCTCATGAAACACAGCATAACAACTTTAAGAAATAATTCTATTTAACTTAAGCATAAACAAGATCTATTTTAAAACCCAAGCTAGGAGTGCCAAATAGCTACCAAAATTTTACACAAATCTAAACTCATAGCATGCAGCACACTGACCAAAAATGGCAGACATGCAATGGATAGAATTTGAGATCTAAATAAAAGTCTAATAAAGTTACATTAATTTTAGAACAAAATTTAGTGCTCAAATAAGAAAGTGCATGTAATGAAACTTGTAGATTTTGTTGCAAGGATTCCAAAACATTTGAGATTAGATTTTTCTATGAATTTCTATCAATTTTACAAAGAATTTGCAGTTAGGCCCTTGGAAACTTGCAGCAAGGACCCTGGAGTCTAGGTTTTTCTTGCGGAAAGGCCCCTGGCCGGAGGGGGAAAACAGAGGAGGGGCGGCGCTAGGTTTTCCGGCCAGATTCCGGCGAGGGCGAGGCTCTCCGGCTGTGAGGGAGGGGTGGATAGGCTAGAAGAGGTCCGTGCGCACCTGTGGGTGGTCTTGGGGCGCGGGGAGGTGCTCGGAGGCGGCGGCTCGACGGAGCAAGGCGGCCGGCCGTGGCGGCGCTCCAGCGGCCGATTCGGGGTGGGCTCGGGCCGGAGAGGTTCACCAGCGCGAGGAGGAGCTCGTGGGCAGGTCGGCTTGGTCGGGGAGAGGGCGGAGGGGAAACTTCGGCGGTGAGCTATGGGGCGGCGGCGGCGCTATGCCATGGCGGCAGTTCACCGGTGAGGCAGGGAGGGGATGGCCGGGCTTGGGTGCTTCTCTGGGGCGAGGGGGTTTCGTTCCCGGGGTCAATTGGAGCTGGGGGAGGGCGGCCGGGTGTGCTCCACGGTGAGGTGAGCTTGGCGACGTCGATGGCCATGGCGGACGATGACGTCCGCCCTGGGCAGGGGAGGGCTCGGCCCTTGGCTCTGCAGCAGGGAGCGGAGGGTGAGGGGGTTGAGGCTCGGCACGAGGTTTGCGGCGTGGCCTAAGGGAGGAGGGCATGGCCATGGGCGTGGCAGGGCGATGGAGGGTCGGTGTGAGAGCAGAGCTCGGCTCGGGGTAAGGGTGAGAGTGGAGAGGCAAAAACGAAATCTGCTTCGACGAACGGCTTAAGCGGCGCCGAGACGGTTCGGCGAGGCGACGCGTGGTGGTACTAACGTCTAGAGCGACAACGGCGAGACGACAGCTATGGCAGAACCACCCAAACTAACTGGGCCCGGTAGCCTTGGTCTTACCAAGGAAAAGAATTGCCAAGTAGCCTTGGTCTTACGCAATTGACTTTGGTGGCATACATATTACGTCTCTCGCTATATAACTACTCGATATAGCTAGATAGTCTAAGATCCGGTTTTGGGTTAGCGTACCTGCAGAAAATTGACAGTATATAAAATGAACCTTTCATGCCAGCACTCACGAAAGTGTTCCTATACATTACCGATCACTATAGAACCGGCATCCATACAATTTCCGCCGTATGGACAACGTTAAGCATACATTACCGAAATAATGTATTGACTGTGTACCGTCTTTCACAGGGAATTGAATTCCAACTTCGAACCTTACTCCCCATATATTCAACCGAAGTTGGTATATGGGCAGCAGCTCAAGTAGCCTACTGCTTTAGCTCCAGTGTTCGGCTCGCATCACCGACGGGAAGGTCAGACTCCCTCAGATGACTGAGTAAGCATACCTCCGTGGCGACGATGTAGTTGCAGAATTTAAATAATGAATTGTAAGGTGCTGGAAGTTAGCCATACATTATAAGCCACTTGAATATACCCATAAAATTTCCCTAGGGCTTTACGTTCTAGACTTGTCCTTATAGATCCTATACTTTTCAAAAACTTTAGTAGTTTTGAAGTCTAGTTTTAAGTTTGTTGTTTTGAAAACAAGGGTTGCCATCTCTGGTAGGCTGTCAGCGAGCTCTGATGCCAGCTGTGGCGGAACCACCCAAACTAACTGGGCCCAGGTGCACTGATCATTGTTGCTAGGCAACTTTGACCCAAATCGGCACGCACAGGTAGTTCCTCGAGTGAAGCCTCGATAAAAGCCACGCTATTCTAGGATTCGCACAGACAACACTCACACGGAAGGTGAGCCCAGAGATTACAACACAGAACATTTCATACATCTCAAAGTGATTGCAGCGGAAGATAAATTTATTACAAACCGGGTTCAGAACAGTAAAGTACTACAGAGTTCCATCTACTCAAATTATTCAAGTCTCATTGTTCAGCGGAAGCAGTAAAAGGCGTCTAGCGAAAAGAAGTGACACATCAATAAAGCCCGTACGAAAGCGTCACTCAGCGGGAGGGTGGTCAGCATCGGCTGAAGGACCATCCCACTCAACAGACCAGCCCGAAGGCAAAGTACAAGGCCAAGTAAGACTCGCAATCATATCCTCGAAGTTAGTACCTGAAAACAGTGCCACAAGCAAGGCTGAGTATACTAATACTCAGCAAGACTTACCCGTCACCGGATATAACTTAGTCCGATAGCTAGACATGCAAGGCTTTTTGGTTTGTGGGGTTTGTTTTGCCAAAAATGCCACTAAGAGTTTATCCTTATTTTCAGATTTTATTTTAGCCACCTTCTAGTTGGATTAACCATTCTAAGTTTCCAACTATCTCTACTCAAAACATGGTTGAGCATACATTTAAACATACAGCAGTATTATCAATATTTGTTCCACTTGTTACTCTGTGTGACCGAAAACATTAAGCAATCTCATGCCATGAGAGGCGGACGATTCTGAATCGAATTTCAACCTGGCCAGGGGAACCTAGACCACACGCATGGGGATCGACTTCGCTCCCGCCCACGCTACTTTTCCCCTTTCTTTCCAGGTTGTGGATCCGGAACACCCCCCCGACTACAGAGTTCGACCACTCTGCACCCGTACATCCGGACAAAAATAAATCTACCACTACCAAGGTTGTGCGAGATCATTCCACTTGCTGGTCTAATCAGGTACTTAAGCTTACCGATTACCATATTTCTCGGTATATGGCTAGTACTTTCAAACGCTTAACGAAATGAGCCACACACCGCGACCTTAACCAATTTCGGCTACACCAGCGGGGTATCACAACTACACAACCCCGCCTGTTGTCCTTATATTTCAGTAGGAATTTAAAGTCAGTAAATTCTGATAACTCGCGAGATGCAGTAAACCCCTCGACTTCTACCGTTCCTAATTAGCGGGGCAACTAGTCGATAAAAAGATCCGGATGTCAAACATAGGTTCCTAGGGATCATGCATCTAAGGTTTTCGATCAATGCCTAGAAAACTTAAATGCAGGAAATAAAATTATTACAACACATTATGAATAGTTAGATGAATAATGTAACATCCCGAATTTTTCCGGAATGTTAATAAGTCGAAAAATGTGAATTTCAAAAAAAATTTCGTGACAATGCTGTAAATATCAACTTAAGTAGGATTTCTGCCTCCTCAAAAATCCTAGTAATTAAAAACTTCTAATATAATTAAGGTTGTTAATTGTTAGTGTGAGGCTATTTGGAGTTATTGGATTTTATTTGGCTCTACCTTGTTTAATTCGATTTAGATTTGGATTTATTCTAATGTGTGAAATTGTGTGGAAATTAAATCGAGGTGTGCCCCTCAATTTAATTTCATCTCCTAGTACTTGAGTAGGATTTAATTTGAATTATGCCATTCAAATTAAATCCAAGCCTCTAACCCTAACCCGCTAACCTATCCTAATCCTTGCCCTGACCCAAACCGGACGAGCCCGCTAACCAGTCCAAACCTTGGCCCAGATCCGACCCAGCTCAGCCTGGTCCAAACCCACCTAAACCCAGTTGAACCTCAGCTAGCCATCTGGCCTGTTAACCCAATCCAACCTGGACCAGCCCAGCCTGCCCCTTTCTTTCCGGCCTAACCCATCACCCTTACCAACCTCGCCAGCCCTCTCGTGGCCACCTGGGCCTGCAACCCCGCGCCCCGCCAAGCCCCTCTTGGGCCGCTCCACTCTTACAGCCCAACAGCACCTCACGCCTCCCTCACTGTAACACCCTAATTTAAATTTCAGTATTTAATAATAAATTTAATTGGCTTTATTTAATTTTCTAAGGTTTTATATGCTTAGACTTGCATTTAAATTAATTTTCTCTCACAAGTAATTAAAATTTGTCTAAGTTTAAATTTTGTTGTTGCATTCATGCTGGTGCATGTTTTATTTTGCTTGATTTCATAGGGGTTTGAATTCAAATTTCATTTGAATTCAAATAGTTTGAGTTTGGTTTGACTTAGAAAAGGAAAGAGAATAGAAAAGGAAAGGAAACCCAGCACTCAAACCGGCCCATGGCCCACTTCCCTTCTCCCCATCCCAAACCTGGTGGCCCACCTTCCCTTCCCAGCGGCCCAGCAGCCCCAGCCCTCCTCCTTTCCTCTCCCACGGGCCCAGCTCACTCCCTCTCCCCGTGGGCCGTTCCGCTCCCTGGCGCCAGCACCCCGGCCCAGCTTGCCCCTCGCCCTCAGCCCGCGTGGCGCGCTCGCCCGACCTCCGCGTCCCGCTGACACGCCAGGCCAACCGGCCATCCCCCTCCTCCCGTCTTCCTCGCTACGCAATGGCCGCGCCCGTCACCCCGCGATCCTTGCCGTGACGCTCGCCCGCATGTCCAACGGCCCGCACGCCGAGATCTCGGCGCCCTCCTTTAAACACCCCCGACCCCCTCCTGCACTACATCCCCCCCTTTCTCGCCGCCCGAACCCTAGCCACGCCTCCTGCTCTTTCTCGCCGGCGCAGAAGCCCTGCGCCACCACGGAACCGCCACTCCGCCGCACCCCGAGCCTCCACGACCCCCGCAATAGCTCTGCCTGAGCCCCAGGAGACTCCTCGAGCCCTCCTTCCCCGGCCTAGGCCCCTGCCACGCCGGAATTTCGCCTTGCTCTGCCGCGGGTGAGTTACGTCCGCCACCTCGTTTACTAGCCGCCGTTGAGCATCGGCTCCCGTTGACCCCTCTACCGGCCTCGCAGACCCGCCAGGAGTCGACTTGTGGGTTCCAGACGCCCGGAGGAGCCCTGCATCGACCTCGCCACCGAGCTTCGCCGTACACCACCACCGGACCAACGCCGTCGACCCCTCTGCGCCGCATCTCCACCCGTTCCCAAGCCCGGTGAGTATCAACCTAACCTCCTGATCCTCTTGCGCTAGATTGGTCGGGCCGTAGACCACTGGAACCCCTCGAGCACCTTGCGCCGTCGAACGTCATCGCCCAAAGCTGCCGCCATCACTGTTCGCACCGCCACAGACTCGCTCGTGCCCAGATCTTGTCCCAGGTGGACTACGCATGTTGCGGAGTACCCTCTAAACCCAAACGCGAGTTGATTTAGCCCCCGGAGCACTAGAAACGCGGACTCCGGTGAGTCGGAGTTGAGCGCCACCGCGGGAAAGGTCGCCGCCGTTTCAGCGCCGCCGACCCGCGCACCCGAGCATCTTGTAATTCAGATCCAAAATCAGCGGCCACGATTAGATCTAACTTATCCCTTCGCGTTGAGCCACCAGATCTTGATCCAATGGCCGAGAGTCACCCATACCGGTTCGGCTTGGTATTTTTTCTAAAGAGTCCCTGTCTTTCATTGAAATCAACCCGCGGTCCAGAAGCTTTCCAAAATAATTCCAAACCGCCCCTGTTTTTTATGTTTAGGCCCCTGAGCTTTTTAGATATAGAACCCGCCATCCACCTCTGGCTTTTTCACGAGTTAGCCCCTGGATCTTTTCGGTTTTTGCACAAAGGTCCCTGGTTTCTTGCGCAGAAGCCCCTAGAACTTAGTTTTTCTTACAGTTAAGCCCCTAGATCTTGTTTTAGGCCTAGTTTTCGAGTTCTAGCTCCGTTTTAGGCATTCTTTATATCCACGCGATCGTTGTAATGCGTAGAATAGTTCTAGCTTAGTTTTGTTTGCTGTTTTTATATATTGTTGTACTATTTCTTAGTGTTAGCCTTTGTTTGCATGTATGTTTATGTTGTTGCCTTGTTTTTGTCCATGTGTTCATGAGTAGACATTGAGCTACCGGAGGAGCCCCAGTACCAGTACCCGAAGCATCCATCTTCAGATCAGTTTGAGCAATAGCAGGAGCAGTTTGAGGAAGGCAAGTATAACATGAACAACACCTATCACTTTAAATACATTTTCATACTGTATTTTAATATTGTATGCCTATAAGGACTCTCCTAGCCACTTTATATCCTTTATATATCCCTTTGGTTGCATTTTGGTTTGTTGTGCTAGGTGCCGTGCTATAACACACCTGGTCCTTTTTAATTAATTTGATTAATGGTATATGCAACTTAATTATGGGAGTGGCCCGTTTGAGTGGCTCACATCTCGTTAAAATATGTTTTGTTAGAAACATGGTTTAGGGGGCCAGCACGGTGCTTACTGCTGGGTTGGCCACTCTCCATAAGGACCGGTTCATAGAGCGATAACCAGGGACAACAGCGCTACCACAAGACTAGAATGGGGCAGTCTTGGCTTACTAATTAGGTCATTTTGGTTCGGGAGTAACTTACCGACAGGGCAAGAGGGGGGTCGAGCTTCAATGGTCCCTGTGCTACGAGGCTTGGTCTGTGTTATCTTGTACCCCCTCGAGGTGGGCACCATTGTTGCATTGCCTGAATCCTTAGCGGTTACCCCTTACCAACGTGGTCCTTTGTAACGGCCTCGTAGTGAGTTTGCTAGTCATCTCACCAAAGGAAGTGTGATGAACAACTAGCGTAGCTCACGACTTGAGGGTAAAGATGTGCAACATCTGCAGAGTGTAAAATTGGTATACTAGCCGTGCTCACGGTCATGAGCGGCCCAGATCCTCCTTTTGATTAGTGGGGTTATCTTCCTTTGGTTAGGGGGGTTCCCCGGGTGGTTTGGTTCTCAGTAGTATCATAATTAATTCTGATTAATTACTATGTAACTGGGGTATGGTAATTCATCAACTTGTAGTAAATAGCTTTCATAAAATTTTGCCAAGATTAAAAGCTAATGCAGTTAAGTCAGCCAACCTTTGAGCCTCATAGTTTGTGTTATACTTGTTGAGTACAAGTTGTGTACTCACTCTTGCCTACTCTACTCTTTTTTCTCTTGGGGATACTCTACTGCTGTTCAGTTCCTGCCGACGCGAGGGATTTCACCCGGAGCTACTAGGAGTACGAGGACTTCTAGGCGTTCATCTCCCAGTCGACGTCCCTGTGGCGCCCTGCTCCCGAGAGTTTCTCGTATATGTTTTACGCTTCCGCATTCTCTATATCAGACATTTTTCATTAATGTAATAAATAACATTCATACTAGTTTTATTATATCTTTTTACGTGATATGTGTTGTGATATACTGTTCATTCTGTTGTATATACGTGTGACTTTATCCTGGCACGTATATGATTGCTCGGTTTATGTCCTTTTATAAACCCGGTGTTATAGAGTGGTATCAGAGCTATATCGACTGTAGGACGAAAGCCTAGATAGAACTGGTCGAGTTTTATGTCTTCTTCTCTCTAAGCCTTGTCTGTTGAAACTATTTTGCTATTATATTCCTTGAAATGCCAAGATCTTTATTCGTCTTGCCTTGAATCTTCTCTATAGAATTAGTTTTTGTAGAGTCTGGCCAGAAGTAAGTCGACCGACCATCATAAGTGTAAGCTAAATCACCCCTTTATAATAGCACGATAGAACGTTCTGCGATGTGTTGTGTTAGTCGAGTTGTGTGTTAAACTCGACTAAAGAATGAACTTTTGAATGCTTGTTATTATGCAAATGTTTGATTTGGATTTTTGGTTGATTGCATAGCTTAGTAGTTAAAATTTGTTTAATGAAAATCAGTTTTAAGTTAAAGTTAATTAATTAATAAAACGAGTTAGATCATTGGGGGTAAAACCGTCCACTCTATCATGTCTACTTTATCATGCCTAAGTCTTCCTTGCAGATAGATATCATATCCGTCTAAAATTATTTCTGCAATATCTTTGCTCATACATCTTTTGTTCAAATCAGATGGTGAACATCAGGAGCACCGGTTCCGGTTTTGGGCAGCAGCAGGAGCAGAACAACCAGGGTACCGGGATGCCGATGCCTCCACCCTTGACTCTGGACCAATTCTTCCAGCTCTAGATGTAGATGATGGCCACCCTGAACAACACCGTTCAGGCACTGCAGCAGGTCGATGCTCAGCCGCTGCCTCCGCCCCCACCACAGCAGCCCCGCGATAGGCGTGCAGAGTTTCTAAGGGGTCACCCGCTGATGTTCTCCCACATGTCTGACCCACTCCAGGTGGACGACTTGCTCCGTGCAGTGGAGCATCAGCTGGACATCGCCCAGTGCGAGGTGCAGCTTTGGACTGGTGGGAGTCCCACCGAGTTCAGGACCGCGAGGCTTTCACCTGGATCCAGTTCCGGGAGCGGTTCCGCAGCCACAACATCCCCGCGGGCGTTATGAAGACAAAGAAGAAGGAGTTCCTTGCACTTAAGCAGGTAAACTCAGATATAATCCTTCAGCATTTCCTTTTGAGCTAGTATCCCCCTTGTTCTTTCTTTCTGAAGCATGAGCTAATCACTCGTCATACATCTGTCCTTTTCACTTCAGGGAACTATGACGGTCATGGAGTATCGTGATTGTTTCCTTCAACTCGCTCGCTACGCCCCTGCCGAGGTCGCAGATGATCGCGACAAGCAGGAGCACTTCATGGAGGGTCTTGAGGACTACATCCAGTACGCGCTGCTCAACCTCCGCTTCGACGACTTCAACCATCTTGTTGACAGCGCGCTCAACACGGAGCGCAAGCACCGTGAGATGGAGGACAAGAAGAGGAAGATCACTCCCGTTGCTTCCGGCAGCAACACCCGTCCTCGCCTCCAGCCGCCCCAGCTGTACCAGTAGCGGCCGTAGCAGTACCCGCCTCGACAGCAGCAGCAGGCAGGTCAGGGCCCGAGGTTACCGGCACCTCCAGCTCGTGCTGCTCCACCAGCTCCGCTAGCACCTCAGGCTCCACGGCAGGCAGCTCCTCCTGCCGAACAGCAGGCTCCAGCACCTCCTCGCGCATGCTATCACTGCGGCCAGCCGGGGCACTACGCCAACTCTTGCCCCCGGAAGGTGCAGGCGTGACAGCAGGGGCGCCCAGCTTAGCCTAGAGCGCCAGCACAGGGCAGAGTGAACCACGTGATGGCCGAGTCAGCGGCCGGGGCTCCTAACGTGGTTATTGGTACGTTCATGGTCAACTCTCATCCAGCTACAGTGCTTTTCGATACTGGTGCTACTCATTCATTCATCACCAAGTCATATGTTGAGAAGCATAGTTTCTTTACCACTGCATTAAGGAAATGTCTGCTAATCTCTTCACCCGGAGGGGAGTTGAGATCCCATATTGTTTTCCCCCGAGTCAGTATAGCCATAAGGGGGGCAACGTTCAGTGCTGATCTAAGGGTTCTAGACACCAAGGGTATTGATGTGATTCTGGGAATGGATACTCTTGCCAAGTGGGGAGTCAGAATTGATTGTGCTCAGCGGGCAGTTCACTTGTCAGCATCTGATGGCCAAGAGGTGACAGTCAGTGCTTCAGAGCCCTCAGGGTTTCTTCATCAGATGGAGGCTAGACCCACAGACGGTATTCGCGTGGTGTCTGAATTCCCGGATGTCTTCCCGGACGATTTGCCAGGTATGCCGCCAGAACGCGACATCGAGTTTTTTATTGATCTCTTGCCTGGCACTGCTCCTATTGCAAAGCGGCCCTACCACATGGCACCTATAGAGCATGAAGAAGTTAAGAAGACCATTGATAAGTTGTTAGCCAAGGGCTATATCCGTCGCAGCATTTCTCCTTGGGCTTTTCTGTTGTTGCTAGTAGATAAGAAGGATGGCTCGAAGAGAATGTGTGTCGATTATCGGGAGCTGAACGCAGTTACCATTAAGAACAAGCATCTACTGCCCCGTATTGAGGATCTATTTGATCTGCTTCGAGGTGCTCGTGTATTCTCGAAGATTGATCTGTGTTCGGGCTATTTTCAGCTGAGGATCTGTCCTGAGGATATTCCGAAGACGGCATTCACCTGCAAGTACGGGCTGTATGAGTACAGGTCATGTCTTTCGGCTTGACTAATGCCCCGGCTTTCTTCATGCACTTGATGAACATGGTTTTCATGGATTATCTGGATGTCTTCGTGGTGATCTTCATTGATGATATTCTGATCTTTTCCAAGTCAGAGGCAGAGCATGAAGTTCATCTGAGGCTCATGTTGCAGAGATTGAGGGAGCATCAGCTGTATGCTAAGTTTAGCAAGTGCGAGTTCTGGATTGACGAGGTTCCATTACTCGGTCATATCATATCCAAGGGAGGTATTGCAGCTGATCCGAGCAAGGTGAAAGATGTGCTCGAGTGGGAGACACCACAGACGGTGAAGGAAGTCTGGTCATTCTTGGGCTTAGCAGGATATTATCGGAGGTTCATTGAGAATTTCTCCAAGATTGCGAAGCCTTTGACTTCTTTGCTAGAGAAGAATGCAGCATTCATATGGACTGATGAGCGTCAGATGGCATTTGATGAGCTGAAGAAGAGGTTGACTATGGCACCAGTCTTTACTCTGCCAGACCAGAGCAAGAGGTTCACGGTGTATTGTGATGCTTCGAAGGATGGTCTTGGTTGTGTTCTGATACAGGAGGGCAGAGTGATTGCTTATGCTTCACGGCAGTTACGTCTGCATGAGCTGAACTATCCCACTCATGATCTTGAGTTAGCCGCAGTTGTGCATGCTCTGAAGATTTGGAGGCATTACTTGTATGGGCAGCGGTGTGATAACTACAATGATCACAAGAGCCTCAAGTATATTTTCACGTAGAATGAGCTGAACATGCAGCAGAGGAGATGGTTAGAGCTGGTCAAGGACTATGACCTGGAGATTCACTATCATCCGGGTAAGGCCAATGTTGTGGCAGATGCTCTGAGCAGAAGAAGCTATGTCAACATGGCCGTTACTTTCCAGATACCCCCAGAGTTATGCGAGGAGTTTGAGCAGTTGAGTCTGGGTTTCTTGCATCATACTTCGAGTGCAGCATTCGAGGCAGTGCCCACTCTAGAGGCAGAGATCTGGCAGCATCAGAAGGAAGATGAGAAGCTGCAGGAGATCCGTGAGTTGCTCAAGAAAGGCAAGGCTCCTCATTTCAGAGAGGATGATCAGGGTACCTTGTGGTACAAGAACTGGATCTGTGTGCCAGATGTGAAGGATCTCAGAAAGTTGATTTTGAGTGAGGCTCATGATACAGCCTACTCTATTCATCCGAGCAGTACCAAGATGTACTATGATCTCAAGGAACGCTTCTGGTGGTATGGGATGAAGCATTCAGTGGTAGAGTACGTGGCTATTTGTGACACCTGTCAGCGTGTCAAGGCTGAGCATCAGAGGCTAGCAGGTCTGCTACAGCCATTGAAGATTCCAGAGTGGAAATGGGAAGAGATCACTATGGACTTCATTGTTGGGTTGCCTCGTACTCAGAAAGGGTACAACTCTATATGGGTAGTAGTGGATCGTTTGACGAAGGTTGCTCACTTCATTCCAGTGAACACTACTTACTCCGGTGCCAAACTTGCAGAGTTGTATATCTCCCGGATTGTCTGTTTGCATGGTGTGCCCAAGAAGATCATATCGGACAGAGAATCTCAGTTCACTCCACGGTTCTGGGAGCAGCTCCATGATTCGTTGGATACGAAGCTGCACTTCAGTACCGCCTATCATCCTCAGACAGATGGGCAGACGGAGAGAACGAACCAAGTGTTGGAGGATATGCTGAGAGCTTGTGCTATTCAGTATGGTACTAGTTGGGATAAGTGCCTGTCATATGCAGAGTTTTCGTACAACAACAGCTACCAGGCCAGTCTGAAGAAGTCCCCCTTTGAGGCATTGTATGGTAGAAAGTGCAGGACTCCTCTGTATTGGGATCAGATTGGTGAGAAGCAGCTCTTTGGCCCTGACATTATAGAAGATGCAGAGCAGATGGTACAGGCTGTGCGGGAGAATCTGAGGATTGCACAGAGTAGGCAAAAGAGCTATGCAGATGGCAAACGGAGGGACTTGACCTTCAGCGTTGATGATTATGTATATCTGAAGGTGTCTCCGATGAGAGGAATCCGCAGGTTTAATGTGAAGGGGAAGCTAGCACCTCGGCACATTGGTCCATTCAAGGTGCTAGAGAGGAAAGGCGAAGTTGCATATCATCTGGAGTTACCTCCCAGTCTCTCTGGAGTTCATAATGTCTTCCACATTTCACAGTTGAAGAAGTGTCTACGAGTACCTGAGGAGCAGGCACCACTGGATGGGTTAGATGTGCAGGAAGATCTGACCTATACTGAGCATTCGGTGAAGATTCTGGAGACATCAGAGAGGGTTACACGGAACAAGCGCATCAAGATGTGCAGAGTTCAGTGGAGTCATCACAGTTAAGCTGAGGCTACATGGGAGCGAGAAGATGAGCTGAGGAAGACATATCCAGATCTCTTTGCTAGCCAGCCCAGCTGAATCTTGGGGACGAGATTCCTATAAGGGTGTAGGGTCTGTAACACCCTAATTTAAATTTCAGCATTAAATAATAAATTTAATTGGCTTTATTGCATTTAAATTAATTTTCTCTCACAAGTAATTAAAATTTGTCTAAGTTTAAATTTTGTTGTTGCATTCATGCTGGTGCATGTTTTATTTTGCTTGATTTCATAGGGGTTTGAATTCAAATTTCATTTGAATTCAAATAGTTTGAGTTTGGTTTGACTTAGAAAAGGAAAGAGAATAGAAAAGGAAAGGAAACCCAGCACTCAAACCGGCCCATGGCCCACTTCCCTTCTCCCCATCCCAAACCTGGCGGCCCACCTTCCCTTCCCAGCGGCCCAGCAGCCCCAGCCCTCCTCCTTTCCTCTCCCGCGGGCCCAGCTCACTCCCTCTCCCCGCAGGCCGTTCCGCTCCCTGGCGCCAGCACCCCGGCCCAGCTCACCCCTCGCCCTCAGCCCGCGCGGAGCGCTCGCCCGACCTCTGTGTCCCGCTGACATGCCAGGCCCACCGGTCATCCCCCTCCTCCCGTCTTCCTCGCTGCGCAAGGGCCATGCACGTCACCCCGCGATCCTCGCCGTGACGCTCGCCCGCGTGTCCAACGGCCCGCACACCAAGATCCCGGCGCCCTCCTTTAAACACCCCCGACCCCCTCCTACACTACATCCTCCCCTTTCTCGCCACCCGAACCCTAGCCACGCCTCCCGCTCTTCCTCGCCGGCGCAGAAGCCCTGCGCCACCATGGAACCGCCACTCTGCCGCACCCCGAGCCTCCACGACCCCCGCAATAGCTCCACCTGAGCCCTAGGAGACTCCTTGAGCCCTCCTTCCCCGGCCTAGGCCCCTGCCGCGCCGGAATTTTGCCTTGCTCCGCCGTGGGTGAGTTACGTCCGCCACCTCGTTTTCTCGCCGCCGTTGAGCACCGGATCCCATTGACCCCTCTACCGGCCTCGAAAACCCCCTAGGAGTCGACTTGTGGGTTCCAGACGCCCGGAGGAACCCTGCATCGACCTCGCCTCTGAGCTTCGCCGTACGCCACCACCGGACCAACACCGTCGACCCCTCTGCGCCGCATCTCCTCCCGTTTCCAAGCCCGGTGAGTATCGCCCTAACCTCCTGATCCTCTTGCGCTAGATTGGTCGGGCCGTAGACCACTGGAACCCCTCGAGCACCTTGCGCCGGCGAGCGTCGTCGCCCAAAGCCGCCGCCGTCACTGTTCGCGCCGCCACAGACCCGCTCGTGCCCAGATCTTGTCCCAGGTGGACTACGCATGTTGCGGAGTACCCTCTATACCCAAACGCGAGTTGATTTAGCCCCCGGAGTACCAGAAACGCGGACTCCGATGAGTCAGAGTTGAGCGCCACCGCGGGAAAGGTCGTCGCCGTTTCAGCGCCTCCGACCCGCGCGCCCAAGCAATCTTGTCCATCAGATCCGGAATCAGCGGCCACAATTAGATCTTAACTTACCCCTTCGCGCTGAGCCACCGGATCTTGATCCAACGGCCGAGAGTCACCCATACCGGTTCGGCCTGGTGTTTTTTCTAAAGAGTCCCAGTCTTTCATCGAAATCAACCCGCGGTCCAGAAGCTTTCAAAAATAATTCCAAACCGCCCCTATTTTTTATGTTTAGGCCCCTGAGCTTTTTAGATATAGAACCCGCCGTCCACCTCAGGCTTTTTCACGCGTTAGCCCCTGGATCTTTTTAGTTTTTGCACAAAGGTCCCTGGTTTCTTGCGCAGAAGCCCCTAGAACTTAGTTTTTCTTATAGTTAAGCCCCTAGATCTTGTTTTAGGCCTAGTTTTCGCGTTCTAGCTCCGTTTTAGGCATTCTTTATATCCACGCGATCATTGTAACACGTAGAATAGTTCTAGCTTAGTTTTGTTTGCTGTTTTTATGTATTGTTGTATAGTTTCTTAGTGTTAGCCTTTGTTTGCAAGTATGTTTATGTTGTTGCCTTGTTTTTGGCCATGTGTTCGTGAGTAGACATTGAGCTACCGGAGGAGCCCCAGTACCAGTACCCGGAGCATCATCTTCAAATCAGTTTGAGCAGCAGCAGGAGCAGTTTGAGGAAGGCAAGTATAAAATGAACAACACCTATCACTTTAAATACAATTTCATACTGCATTTTAATACTGTATGCCTATAAGGACTCTCCTAGCCACTTTATATCCTATATATATCCCTTAGGTTGCATTTTGGTTAGTTGTGCTAGGTGTCGCGCTATAACACACCTGGTCCTTTTTAATTAATTTGATTAATGGTATATGCAACTTAATTCTGGGAGTGGCCCGTTTGAGTGGCTCACGTCTCATTAAAATATGTTTTATTAGAAACATGGTTTAGGGGGCCAGCACGGTGCTTACTGCTGGGTTGGCCACTCTCCATAAGGACCGGTTCATAGAGCGACAACCTGGGACAATAGCGCTACCACAAGACAGGAATGGGACGGTCTTGGCTTACTAATTAGGTCATTTTGGTTCGGGAGTAACTTACCGACGGGGCAAGAGGGGGGTCGAGCCTCAATGGTCCCTGCGCTACGAGGCTTGGTCTGTGTTATCTAGTACCCCCTCGAGGTGGGCACCATCGTTGCATTGCTTGAATCCTTAGCGGTTACCCCTTACCAACGTGGTCCTTTGTAACGGCCTCGTAGT
Source organism: Panicum virgatum (assembly GCF_016808335.1). Taxonomy (NCBI): domain Eukaryota; kingdom Viridiplantae; phylum Streptophyta; class Magnoliopsida; order Poales; family Poaceae; genus Panicum; species Panicum virgatum. Next base: position 14,730,989 of record NC_053142.1, on the reverse strand, counting down.
GAGTTTGCTAGTCATCTCACCTAAGGAAGTGTGATGAATAACTAGCGTAGCTCACGACTTGTGGGTTAAGATGTGCAACCTTTGCAGAGTGTAAAACTGGTATACTAGCCGTGCTCACGGTCATGAGCGGCCCAGATCCTCCTTTTGATTAGTGGGGTTATCTTCCTTTGGTTAGGGGGGTTCCCCGGGTGGTTTGGTTTGGTTCTCAGTAGTATCATAATTAATTCTGATTAATTACTATACAATTGGGGTATGGTAATTCATCAACTTGTAGTAAATAGCTTTAATAAAATTTTGCCAAGATTAAAAGTTAATGTAGTTAAGTTAGCCAACCTTAGAGCCTCATAGTTTATGTTATACTTGTTGTGTACAAGTTGTGTACTCACTCTTGCCTACTCTACTCTTTTTCCTCTTGGGGATACTCTACTACTGCTTAGTTCCTGCCGACGCGAGGGAATTCACCCGGAGCTACCAGGAGTACGAGGACTTCTAGGCGTTCGTCTCCCAGTCGACGTCCCTGTGGCGCCCTGCTTCTAAGAGTTTCTCGTATATGTTTTACGCTTCCGCATACTCTATATCAGACATTTGTCATTAATGTAATAAATAACATTCGTACTCGTTTTATTATATCTTTTTACGTGATATGTGTTGTGATATAATGTTCATTCTGTTGTATATACGTGTGACTTGATCTTGGCACGTATATGATTGCTCGGTTTATGTCCTTTTATAAACCGGGTGTTACACTCACCTGAGTCGCCGACAGCCTGAACCCACCCGCCAGGGATCCTATTCCCATTTCCTCTTCCCAGCGATGCCACCCCCTCACACGACGCTTCGCTCTGCTTTTCACCGGCCGCCGCCCGCTCGCGTCAGCTGCCAGCGCAGCGCCGCGCCTCCACCTGCCCCACGCGCGCGGCCGCGTCCGCTTCGCGACATGACACGGAAACCACCCGCGCCACGCAACCCGGAAACCCTAGCCCCCCCCCGCAAGCTAAGCCGCGTGATGGCCGCCGTGTGTCCCTGCGCGCACCCCCAAGCCAGCCCAGGCAATCCTCGGCGTCCATGCCGAGGGGAACCATAGCCCGGCCTCCTATATAATCCACCAATCGGCCGCCGCAAACCCTAGAGCCGAGGCCTGCTTTTCTCCCATAGCCGCCGCCACCAATCGAGAGGGAAGAGAAGAGGGAGGTGAAGAACAGAGGAGGCGTAGAGGGAAAGAAGAAGGAGCTCAGGAGGGCACCAGGAAGGAGGGAGCACCGCCGTGGAGGAGGACGCCCGTCGCCGTGCCCACGCCTGCGTCTGTTGGCGCTCCTTAAGTATCCATTTTATCCCCTGTTTAACTTTGATAATGGCATGAATTTAATATCAAAATCACTAACCATCCTAACCTCGGGCCAATTATTGGTCGTTTTCACATTTGCACATATATTTTGGAGGTACTTCATTTTTGCAGGTTTTTGACCAATTTGGAGCATGAAATGGCGAGGCCCACGATCACGCGATGACACGAAGAAAGACGAAGGCCAAAGCCCGAACAAAGGATGGAAATCCATGATGATTAGAGGCCCGTCAATGCACATCCACCCTCCAATGAAGCCCAAAAGACAAAGCCCACAAGATAAGATCAAGATACTTCGGGGCTAAGCAAAGCAAAGAGATATTTAAGGAAGGACTTTCCATCCTATCCTTCTCCTCGAAGAAATCTTGAAGATAACGACGTCTAAAGGGGTGCAATCGTGAAAGACATAAACTCTAGAAGATTCCAGGAGACTTGGGGAGAAAGTTGAGCACAAGCCGGCGAAGGAAAGTCCCAGGCCGGCCGGCCTAGGCTCATTGGGCCGGCCGGCCCAGGCCTTTTTTAGGTCGGTTCGATCTCCCCTTTGACCGAGGGTTCCCTGAGGCTATTTAAAGACCCCTCCCCAAGGTTCACACAGAGATCAATTCGGGAGACGATGCCAAGGAGCAGAGAAGATAGAGGGACACCTCTCGGAGAGCCGAGGGTCGTGCTAGTTGTCTAGGGTTTGCCCTAGCCAACGTGGGAACCTTGCAAGGAAGACCACGTCGGAGTTCTGGAGCTAGGATCATCAAGATCAAGGTAGGGCCCCGGTTGCGATCATGTGATGTACAATCATTCATGGTGAAGTTATTTGTGTTTCCGAATGTTTAGCGACCATGTTCTCCTCTTTCGATTTCGTTCTTTTCTTTGGGTTCACTTCATCCTAGATCTATTATCGAGATAGATCGCTTAGCATGATCTTGTAGTCATGGTGGCTAGAGGTTCATGGCGGAACTACCAAAGGGGGTTCGACTTGCTTCAGGGTATCCCGTTGAAAGGGGTGGCGTCGTGACAGGCCGTTGCCACTTAGTAGGTTGGGTATCGAGGGATTGGATTGGAGATTTTGGGTTTAAAGAGGCTTTTCAATGAGATTCACATCTATCTTACTTCACTTTATCTAGCTGGAACTACAACATATGCATGATCTAGGTGATCTAGATTGGTTATCTCTAACTTTCTCTTGCTACCTTCGGTGTTTGTCTTGTTTTTAGTAGATTAGATTCATTTTCACCATCTCACACAAAGGAATCTCTATGCTAGTAGATTGTTTCTTGTCTCTTTGGTTCCAAGGATTGATAAACCTTGGGGGAATACTCTAAGGGAAAAGCTACACGAAACCGTGCGCTTGCGGTATATAAATCGGGGGCGCTAAGGAGTGTCAACAAGCTTTTCTTGCGCTGTTGCCGGGGAACCATCGATTTAAGATCCAATCTTACTTGCATTCGTAAATATTTCTTGATTTTTCTTTTTGACTTTTTTTAGATCTCTTATTTTCTGAGCTAACTAAAAAAACAGGTCTATTCCACGAAAATCAATCTAATCTAGAGTTTGTTTTATTTTGATTTATTTTTCTTTTATGTTTTAGATCTTGTATATTCATCTTTTAGATCTCATATATATTTTTTCTTTTTCACTAACCCCTAACAGGAGATGGACGGGAGCCTCTCCAACAAACCCGAAAATTTTGTGGATGATCCAGAAAAAATTTACAGGCAAAGGAGACGAGAATCACGATCAAGGAAGCCGGAACTAGTAGATCCAAAAGTTGAAGCCGACGATTCATCGTCTTCACCTCAAGCAACTCCACCAACAAGTCCAAAGGAGGCGTCACTTCACCAAGGGATGGCGCTACCGGAGCCGGAGCGTACGATCGGTGAGCTATGCACTCCGTACGTTCGGGACTTGTCGATCCAAAATCTCGACAACATCGGAGTTCTGTTCGAGATCAAGATTTCAATCATAAGGATGGTGCAAAGTTCGCCCTTCACTGGAAAAGAAGACGCTAATCTACATCTTCAAGCATTCATCCAACTATGCCGCACCTTCGACATGCAAGGGATGACTCAAGATCAAATAAGAGCGAGGCTCTTTCCGTTCTCTCTACTTGGGAGAGCGCTGCAATGGTTTCATTCTCTACCACCGCGCATGGTGCAAAATTGGGAGTCCTTGATGAAAGAATTCATGCCGGAGTTCTACTCGCCGGGCAAGACCCAGATTCTGCGCAACAAGATTGCAACATTCGCGCAAGCCCCGATGGAGACCATTGCGGAAGCCTATGAGCGCTTCAACGACTACATCCGCGCCGTACCTCATCACAAGTTCTCAAGGGAGGATGTGGTCCAGAAGTTCTATCAAGGCCTCACTACTGCATCAAGGGGGATCATTGACGCATCGGCCGGAGGTTCTATCATTGAGCTCACACCTACTCAAGTTTCCAAGCTATTCAAGAAGGTGGCAGACATTGACGCATGGGCATCATCGGGGCGCCTACAACCACTCCAAGCCATGGGCGCCGCGAAGAGTGTATTACAAGTGGAACATGAAGAAGTGCTAGAAGGGAAGATCGACTCGCCCATGAGAAGGTTGGAGAAGATGGAAGTGGAAAAGAGAGAAGCCCAAGCTATTGATTTAAAGGCGGCCGAAGCGAGGTCTACATGTGAAGAATGCGGAGAGTACGTCCATGTGCAAAAGAATTGCCCGGAGGAAGCCAAGATGCTCGACTACATGAAGAAGGGAGAATGGATTCTGCCAACCAACTTCCGCTACGGGCAAGGTAGACCCCAATTTAATGCAAGCTCTTCCATTCAAAATTCGGTGCCTCTTCGTATACAATTGAAGGAGTTCATGGAGGAGCAAGGCAAGATCAACAAGGACACCGTCACCAAGTTCAAGGCTATGGACAAGATCCTGGAGAACATTGATGGCAAGGTGACGGAGGTCGGGAGCTCTAACATTCAAGTACTCAACATGATGAAGATGCTAGAAACACAAGTAGCCCAGCTCGCCGGACGCCTATCTAGCAACGAAGGAAAATTGCCCGGGCAACCTCAAAGTCCGGAGATGGCTAAGGCAATTCAAACTCGCTCGGGAAAGGAGACCGAAGAACCCGAACATACAGCAGGAACAAGGAAGCCTAAGCCAAGAGTTGAAGTGGAGACCATCATCAAGGAGAAGGCACCTACTCCTATGCCAGAGATAGTCACCGTAGAGCCGGAGTTTGAGCTAGATGATACAGACACCAAGATTCTACAGCCAAGGCCACGATACCACAAAGGTAAACATGAAGATGAGCAATTCAACAAATTTGTTGACATGGTACGCAGGTTGAGCATCAATATGCCGCTCTTGGACGCTCTACAAGTTCCGACGTATTCTCGCTACTTCAAAGACATCATGGGAAACAAGCGCGAGATACCGCCAAGCACTGTCAAGCTAACCGAGGAATGTAGCACGGCAATCGCTAATGAAGCTCCTGAAAAGAAGAGGGACCACGGATGTCCTACCATCTCGTGTTCCATTGGATCTCTTATGTTCGAAAGAGCACTTTGTGATCTCGATGCAAGTGTGAGCATCATGCCAAAGAATGTGTTCGAGAAGCTACGCTTACCGGAGCCGGAGCCCACCGCCATGTGCCTAGAGTTAGCGGACAATTCCGTTCGCTATCCTTTGGGAATCGCCGAAGACGTGCCCGTGAAGATTGGAGAACACTTAGTCCCCGTTGACTTTGTGATTCTCGATATGGGAGAAGGGAGCAAGGCACCTCTCATACATGGGAGGCCTTTCCTCAAGACCGCAAGGGTAAACATCGACGTTGGCAAGGGGGAGATAAAGTTCGACATCAATAGCACCACAAGCGAATTCAAGTTTCGTCCACGCCTCGAGGTATGCAACATGATCAATGTCAAATATGTTCCGCCTCACCGCCGTGTCACAGAGGAGAAGCCAAAGAAAGAAGAGGAGCCGAACAAGAAGGAAGCGAAGAAGGAGATAGAAGTCATCGCATCCATCGCGACAAAGAAGATCATTGCACCCGTCAAGAAGAAAGCTAAAAGCCCGCCTATGAAGACCAAAAAGACGACTAACGTAGAAGACAAACCCACACCAAGGATTGTGTGGAAGTGGGTACCCAAGACTGCAGCGCCATCACCGAGCGTTGGTCCGAAGTGAAGAAGAAGAAAGTCTAGCTATAGACTATAAACGAAGCGCTTTGTGGGAGGCAACCCGTTCGTTGAGTCAAGAATAAAGCTGCCATGAGTTCAACCCGTTTGTCGAGTCAAGAATAAGTTGCCGGGAGGACAACCCATGAAAAGTTTAGATAAGTGAGTCAAGAATTTTGCTATGCAAGAACATGATATACTTTTGAACAATTGGTAGTTCGGTCAAACAATTCGATTTGGATTTTATTCGCTCAGTCATTCCTGTTATTTCTTATTTTAAACCAATGACATGAGCCATCCTATGATTTATTTTCCTCTTCTTGAGAAAGCCACATACGAAATTCCATACCTATTTTTGGCGACCGGCCTCTCCATGACGGCCGGACCAAGTTGAGATAAAACATATGAGTAGAGCCGCGCTATGTTTATATTACTTAAATTCTTGATGCATAGGTTCGCACAAACATAGAGAGAATTTTCAGTTTCATCACCACAGGACTAGAATTTTCCTAACCTTAATTATTCTCTTTTTCAAAATGTTCTCTCTCATTTTTGCAAAAATTAGAACCTAAACCCAAGACCCACGGTTGAATTCGAGATTGTTCGCTATCAATTCATGAAAGTGAACGGTTCCGGTGCAACCAAAATTAATGTAGTCGGGAAATATTTTTCGACTTACAAATATAAAGATGTTTCAATTCCCCTCTAATTATTCATTTAAACTCATTGCATGCTTTGAGTCAATTCTGAAATTTCGAAGTCAGAGGAGGATTAAACATCTAAGCATGATTTGGAAAGGGTTTATGTGCTTGATTAATAACCATTGATCAAAGTGAGTTCACGGGAAAGAGTTGTGCTCTCTACCTACCACCACATGCAAATAATTCAACGGAGGGAGCAGCCATGCATGGGAAGGACAAGTGATTTTCAGCACCATGTGATGAATGATTAAGCATGGGACAAGGTGAATGACACAAAGTGGAGAAATAATGTTGCAAGTGGACATCAAAGGCAAAGAAGGAGTGGTTCACGGGATTTGGACGGTGCAAAGCATGCAAGATGTACTGGACAGAAGCAAATAATTGCACTAGGAAGCCACCAGAGAAAATTGAAGTGGAGAGGAGCCAGAAATCCCCTAGGCCGGCCGGCCTGGCCCCTATTTATGCCCTCTGGTGCTCCCCTTTGGCAGGTATACTCCTCACTCAGTTCCTTGCTTATGTTCTTCAAGTTCTTCGCCCAGAAACGTCAGTTAGAGCTCTGAAAAAATTCGTCCACCAAAATCTACTCCAAAAATCTCAGAAAATTCACCACAATTCCTAGTTTGTTCCACTCTTCGATATATTGTTCTTCCGCCGGCAAGAAACCCCCGGTGTATTTGTTTTTGAGTGTGTGCAGCAAGGAGTCACCATGAGTGGCCTCATGATGTTCATCGCCGGGAGGAGAAGGACGCGTTCATCAAGATCCGACACATCACCACAATTCCTAAAAAGTTGAGCACAAGCCGGCGAAGGAAAGTCCCAGGCCGGCCGGCCTAGGCTCATTGGGCCGGCCGGCCCAAGCCTTTTTTAGGTCGGTTCGACCTCCCCTTTGACCGAGGGTTCCCTGAGGCTATTTAAAGACCCCTCCCCAAGGTTCACGCAGAGATCAATTCGGGAGACGATGCCAAGGAGCAGAGAAGATAGAAGGACACCTCTCGGAGAGCCGAGGGTCGTGCTAGTTGTCTAGGGTTTGCCCAGCCAACGTGGGAACCTTGTAAGGAAGACCACGTCGGAGTTCTGGAGCTAGGATCATCAAGATCAAGGTAGGGCCCCGGTTGTGATCTTGTGATGTACAATCATTCATGGTGAAGTTATTTGTGTTTCCGAATGTTTAGCGACCATGTTCTCCTCTTTCGATTTCGTTCTTTTCTTTGGGTTCGCTTCATCCTAGATCTATTATTGAGATAGATCGCTTAGCATGATCTTGTAGTCATGGTGGCTAGAGGTTCATTGCGGAACTACCAAAGGGGGTTCGACTTGCTTCAGGGTATCCCGTTGAAAGGGGTGGCGTCGTGACAGGCCGTTGCCACTTAGTAGGTTGGGCATCGAGGGATCGGATTGGAGATTTTGGGTTTAAAGAGGCTTTTCATTGAGATTCACATGTATCTTACTTCACTTTATCTAGCTGGAACTACAACATATGCATGATCTAGGTGATCTAGATTGGTTATCTCTAACTTTCTCTTGCTACCTTCGGTGTTTGTCGTGTTTTTAGTAGATTAGATTCGTTTTCACCATCTCACACAAAGGAATCTCTATGCTAGTAGATTGTTTCTTGTATCTTTGGTTCCATGGATTGATAAACCTTGGGGGAATACTCTAAGGGAAAAGTTACACGAAACCATGCGCTTGCGGTATATAAATCGGGGGAGCTAAGGAGCGTCAACAGCGTCCCGGACGACGACATCGACGCCGCGAGGAGGAAAGGACGCCGCTTCGCCGAAGCTCGTCACCAAGCCAGCGCCCCATTCGGCTACAACAATGTAGCAGCGCGCCCGGCATGGCCTCGACCCGCCTCGGCATCGACTCGCCACCGTGCCACCTCTGTCCTCCACGAGCCCGAACGGTGAGCACCACCTTCGCCTCACCGTTTCACCCCTGTGCTGTCTGTCGTGCACGCCGCCAATGATGATCCTTCTATGTTGCCAGCCATAGCCTCCCTGTCCTTTGTTGCCTTGCTACAGGGACCTGTCGCCGCCGTGAAACCACGCAAACCGCCTTAGCCTCGTCCTGCTGCCGGGCCTTGCTCTGGTTTTCCAGGCGCTCGCACGCGCGTGCCAAACCCGCCGTCGGCGCGTTGTGGCCTCGCCCCGACCGCGACGAGCGTGAACCCAGCCACCTGGATCATGCCTTGTCCTCGCACGTGCACCCTACACGGACACCAACCGCACCACCTAAATCCCGGCCGGGCGAGCGCAAAGGCTATGACCTTGGCAAGGCCGTGCCTTGCTCACGTCTCGCACAAGCACACACACCACGCCGTGGCCACGTCGCAATGGTGCGCGTGCACACGCCACAGCCCACGCGCACGCTGGCCTAAGGCCGTGCCTTTCTGGCTCACACACGCATACACCTCGTCTCCGCCCTAGCCCAACATCGCCAAGCCCGTGGTAAACGTGATCGCTGCTGTGATGTCGCGGCCTGGCACGCGCGCACGAACCACACCGGCCCGCCGCCGCAGGGCCACGCCATGGTCGTGCCGCCGCACGCGCACCACTGAGCCGCCTTGACCTTGCCTAGCCGCCCTCTGAGCCTGAGCCAAACTCCTTTTCGTCGCCGCAAACCCGTCGCCGTGCCTCGCGACCATGCCAAGCCACCGCCACCTTGAACACCGCCGCCGCGGACTGGTACGCCAGCGCCCCGCGCGCGTGCAACACCGGACCGTGCCAAACCTTGGCGCCCATTGATCTGTTCCGCCTAGACCCCGCCCACGTTGCCTATGGCCTCGCCATACCAACGCCGGGGTGTGCGAACTCATACGCACACGCCACCCTCCTTGCCTTTCCATGCCGAGCGCCGCCGTCGTGCCTGTGCACGCGTGCATCGCCGCTTGGCCGAGCGCCGCGCGCGCTCTCCCTGGAACACCCCTGCAGCCGCGCTGTAGACCTGCCCAACCTGCCTGTGCTCGCCGCCGTGCCCTTTGACCTTGCCTTGCCCCTCGCTTTCCTTCTGCCTCGACCGTGCTCGCCGCCGAGCTGTCGCTCCGTCCTAATTCCGCCGTGTGGCCTTGTGCGCGTGCCAAGCCTGGACTTCGACCTCGTCATGGGACACGGGACCACCTCGCCGTCTGTACCCCGCCTCGCCGACAACCTGGAGCCGGCGAACATGTCCACCGCCGGAAGGAAGATGCAGAGGAGGAAAGGAAACAAGGAGGAGAAAGAAGAAGAAGAGAGGAGAAAAGAAGATGGGCCGCATTCGGCCCAGTAGCTTTTTACCCTTTTTCTTTTTTCTGATAAACCTTACATGCAGGCCCCACTTGTAAGTCACTACCGAGAGGCTGACCAGCGGGACCCCTTGACTTGCGGACCCCACTGACTCGGTTGACCAGTCAACGGTCAATGTTGACTTGGTCAACACTGACGTCAGCAGGGCCCACTGCTGACGTCAGCAGAGCTGACCCTAGGTGACGTCATGATGACGTGGTGCTGATGTCATCATGTCACGTGGCACGCTCTGGTGCTGCCACGTGTCACCTCTGTGTTTTTCCTTTTTCAATAATTATTTATTAATTTCAGAAAATGGGTTAATCTTAGAAAAATCATAGTAATTCAACCGGAGCTCCGAAAATTATGAAACTAGTTTCCTAATTCTTATAAAATCATGATCTACTCGTTAGAATAGGTTTTGTTGTGAGTTGGATCTCTTTTGAGCCTGTTTTGTGCATTCTCGCACTTTGGTCCTTGTATTTATATGTAATTACGATTAGGTCCTAATGTGGAGGAGTTGACGGACGTCCCGGACGACCAGAAGATCCAGAAGGACTACATCGACACCTGAAGGACCCAGAAGGACGTACCAGATGACTAGAAGACGTCAAAGATCAAGGAAGACTACGAAGACCTATCAGGTTCACGCCCGTCCGCGATTGAATACCTATTAGGCATTGCTTGCTAGATACGCTATGCTCCCAAATTGAGTGTGATGAGATGAGCTTGCACGGCCATTTATTTTCCGTATTCCTTGTTTCCCATACTTAGCTTTGATTGATACATGCTATTGCTACTATGAGTGAGATTTGGGGTATGGGAATATATGATGTGATAGTCCTTGCTTGCTGGAAGATGCCTCCACATATATGGGAGTTTGTGATTAGGTTACAGTGGGGGCGAGCGGACCCTTTTCTCTGAACTTCGGATCAAGAGCCGGGGATTGTGTGTTGGGCACGATCCTGTGAGCACCTGTAATGGGTGACGGGCACCAGTGGCGGGTGCTAGACCGTTCCTGTGGGAACATAGTAGAGGTTTAGTTTTGGAGGAGATACTTGTAATGGGTATCGATTGCAGACCATGCTGACAGAATGCCAACTTGGACGAAGACGCTCGCCTCGGCTGGATGAAGGACTTGACTTTGTGGCCCTAGTGACGGAACTATGTCAAAAGTGCACACCACTTATCCTTAATGAGGGGGGACCCAGCCCGAGCTAGCTATGCGCGGCACCATTACTGCAGGAGGATAGTGTTTCAGTGTCAGGGGGAGAGGGCAGGACCCTATCGTCCCCGATCGCAGGATCCATGGAGATTCCATTCTAGATAGCTTCACAGCCCCGGGCGACCTACTGCGGGAGGACGAACCCCAGACCGGGAGTAGGATGGTGACGTAGCCGTTAGTTTTGTTGACTGGTGCCTCGGAGAAAGTCGGCTGATCCCCGGCTGGATTCGGGGCGAGTGGGTACAGGTGTACAACCCCTGCAGGGTGAAAACTATATGTATAGCCGCGTACTCGGTCATGTACAACTCTAGATCTGGCACCACACTGTAGGTAGATCCACATATACTTTTCTACCTCCCTCTAGTCTACTTTTCCTGCTCGGATAGCAGCTGAGGTGCGGGGAGAGGGAGTTCCCGCACCGAAAAAGGGTTGAGACAGTTGTAGTGGAAGATAGGAGACCGGGATTCCGGGTTGCCGGAGCTACCCGTGTTTGAAAGGTGTTTTGGATGACTTATACATATATTGTTTGCATTAGGAAAACATAGCCTACCCTTGGCATTACTTTTATACCGTCTGCATCCACATAAAGCTTGCATACGGATGGTGACGTGAACCTATCCCATCCTTGGGGATAGCCTGATAGATGGAGGATCCAAATAAAGGAGTCGACAAGACGACAAAGGATGACGATGTGAAGGATGACCCGAGCTACACTCCGAGCTGCCTGTGGAGAAGGATCGAGAAGATTCGTGAAGACGAAGTTTGCCCAGAAGACTAGATATCGTTTCTGCTTTCTGTTTGTTTTCTTTTAGCCTAAGGGGCTTGTACTCTGAGATTCGTATTACAATCCTTTGGATTATGTAATAAATAAACCCATGTGATGTTGTAAACGTGAGTTATGTCTGTGATATTCAGTTGAAATGAGTTCTGCATGTGATAGCTACTGATCCAGGGACTATCACGATGATACAGAGGGTTGGGTTCACCTTTCGGGAACCCGATCTGTTTCAAATAATAACTCTGAAAATAATGAGATTATGCACCGGAGCTTGCCTTCTTGGGAACTGTCAGGCTGAGATTCATCTGGGGCTTGGCCTAGGTCTTGGGCTAAGTTAGTACAATTAAGATTAACCTCCGACGCAGCAATAGTGTCCGCTGGAATCAGTTCGTAATCACCATCGGTGAGATTAACCGTTTGTATATGCAATGCCAGATTATGAGTTATACATGAATAATGATTTATTTCCTTCACGATAAAGTTGTAGTCCAACTAAATGACTTAGAGATGATATTTGTGAACTCATTTACTGGGCAGTCATTTATGGAGTAGTGCTTATTAATATGTTTCTTCATGAATGAGTGTGTTGGCTGGTTTTTATTTCCAGCATTAAAACATAGCATGTTTTCACCATTTCATAACAACAAATTTACTCACAGGCTAGTGATGAAAAATTAATGTAACACAGATCAGATACTTTAGCATCTATGGTATAAATTTCAGCATCTAATCATAAAGCATTTAATAATGATAATTCATGCAAATAGATTATTCTACATGCCTCTCCATTTTGCACAAAAAGATTGACATGGGTTATGGTACTAAAATTTTTACAGAAGCATCTAGGTAGTATCTACTCAGTACTGTAAAATTTGCAGATTTTATTTCCTTAAGTATCAGAGTTGATAAAATGAATAAATCTAGAAAGCTATTAAATAAGATTAATTCTACAGAGAGTTATACCAGGGATATAGTTCTCAAAATTTTACCAGAGCCTATTTATGAGCTAAACATATTTCAGAAAAATTCTCAAGGATTATATTTATAAGAAGTATTAATGAGGCATTTAATTCTATATAAGATGGCTTATTAATTCGAGGTTCAAGATGATTAGTACTACGTGTGAAACTTTTATCCTAGTAATAATATACAAGAACTAAGAACATATCCAAAAATCATGATCAAATATGGTTTAGTTTACTTAGAACAAAAATAAAAAACTTATCCATGACATACCAAGCATTATTTTTAACTGAAGCAATACTCAGTAACTATAGCTCAAATTTTACAGGCATGATTGCAGAATCAAAATGAGACTTCAGAAACAAATATAAATTTTTGTGAGCATAACAAGCATATAAGATGAATTAAGTTGATTAAACAAGCATTAATCATGGTATATAGCAAATGAACTCTAATAGTCCTAAAATTTATGGATTAACATGGTTTCAGTTGCACATGCATGTAGGAAAAAAATTTCAAAGCAAGTTCATGTATATGTTTTCCAGCATTAAATCATGAAAATCATCAATAGATTTGAGAATCTTGATTGTTCTAACAAGGTAATAGTTTTAGTTGGGTGCCATATTTTTACCATGAGCCTGAGATTCCATTAGTAACAACATACCCAAAAATCATGGTCATTTGTTGAGCAGAACTTCCTGAACATGTATGGGTTGGTTTTCTTATTCTTTTTCATAGATTAAATTTGGTAGAGTTTCTACAGAATTGGTTGTTACAAAACTTGTAGATCTTGTTACCAGGATTCCAGATCAGTTGAGTTTGCATTTTTACGATTATTCTGTGATTTATTATGCATTTTAGAAGTTCACTGCTTAACCCTAGAAAACTTGCAAACACACCCTCGAACGAAAAAAAGAAATTACAACCGGGTCCTTCACCGGCCTTCTCCACCATTGCATCTTGCCAGTGGTGTTTTGCTAGGCAGGGATTACCAGGGCTGCAACGGGGAGGCGCGTGAGAGAAAAGGGTTCGAGAGCTACCTACCTAGGTCGATGTTCGGGTTAATGGTGACCGGAATCGAGCTCGTCGGCGTCGATGGCGGCGGTGGCATTCGGGTCACCGGCGGTGTAGGCGAAGGAGGGCTCGGGGTAGAGGAACGTCGTGCTCGGACGCCCTCAGATTTGGCCGGTCCGCGGCATGCCCCGAGTTTGCCAGCGGTGGTGCGGAAGGGGAACAGCGATTGGGGTGGTTTTGGTGGGGATTCAGTGCGCGTGTGAGCTTCACTGGAGTGTTGCGAGGATGCTGGGATGGTTGGGTGAGGTAATGCGGGTCTATGGTGGCCTGCCCGCGCGAGCTCGAGCTCGCCGGCAATGGCGGGTGGCGGAGGAAGGGGAAGGAGAGAGGGGTTGCGCGACGGCGGGGTCTTTGGTCCTATTTATAGGCTGGAGGGCTCCTGGGCGAAGTGAATGGCGCCTAGGGAAGGTCGGTCTGGCCTGGGACGACTCGACAGCGAGGTGGCGGAGGGACCAGATGCGCAGCGCATGGCGGGGCGCCGTGGCGGCTCGGGGAGGCGTCGGGGACGCGTGCCTGCGCGAGTGGCCAATGGGCAGGCCAGGTGGCCTTGGAGAGCTCCCTCGGGTCCACTTGGCCGCGGACGCACCGTGGACGAGGTCCACTGGCGGCGTACGGGCGAGTGGCGGCGAAGCAGAGAGGGGAGAGGGAAATAGGGACTCGTTTCCAAATTTCAAAAGTTCAGGGACCTCCCGATAAACTAAAATTATCTCCTTCTTAGAGGGCTCAAATGAAAAAGTGTTGAATACCAAATTTGCATAACTTTTCAGGATCTACAACTTTTGTTTTATGCAAATTTTCATTTGAAACTCACATTTTGAACTATTTTAAATTTTCAAAATTGCACAAAAAGGCTTTGATTTTTATTCAGCTATTGGATGGTTTTTGGCTGAAAGTTCAATTGAGCACATGTCATTTAAAGTACCTCTTATGAGCCAACTTAATTTTTGTGCACATTTTTGAATTGGATTTGAGTAGGTTTTCACCCTTTTTCTTTCTTATTTTAATTTCTTTTGTGTAGTTTGACTTTTATTTGACCTTTCCTTTCTGAATTATTTTCTTAAATTCCTCTTTTAAGTTTTATTTGGGTACAGTGTTCTGTATTTAAGTGTACAGACACCAGAGGTGTCACAATGGCATTCGGCGGCGTGTCGCACAGAGGGGCGCCGGGGGCGCGGCAGACGTGCGAGGTGCTAGGGATGCTGGTGTGGGGGCAAACCAGGGGCAGGAAAGGCGATTTCGGACAGGGCACGGCACATGGCCAGCCATGTGGCAGTCGTCGGCGGCGAACGCCGTCACGGCGAGAAACAGAGAGGGAGGAGAGAGGGAGATGATGGTGATGGCAAACTTGTAAATAACTCAAAGTTTCAAAGTTCTGTTTCGAAATTCAATTTTTCTCCTTGCTCCCGAGGTCAAACGAAAAACTTTTGAATACGAAAGTTGTTCAAAACTTCAAATACTACAACTTTTGTTTCAGGCACAAATTCATTTGAAGCTTAATTTGAAAGATAAAATTTGAAACTCGAGTGCATTTGAAAATGTCCTATACACTTCGAAATTCAAATTTTTCTCCCATTTTTGTGTGGCAACTCGTAAAACTTTGAACATGAATGTTGTTCCATATTTAAAACTCTATAACTTTGGTTTTAGGCAAAAATTCATTTGAGCAAAGTTTTAGAAATTATTTTCAAGGAGTGTTTGTTTAAAATTTGGAAAGAATAAAGTTTAAATCTTTAAAAACCATGATTCAAATGACTCGTCATTTCATGTGCAAAAATCTCATTTTCTCACCTGTGTTCATATACACACACACATACATTCACATGCATTATTCAGAGGTTTCCTGTTTAATGATGCATGATTTGGTGCTAATTTCCCTGAATTGATTATTTAAAAACCTGGGCCGTCACAGCCTACCCCCCTTAAAAAGAATCTCGTCCCGAGATTCCGATAAAGTGGTACCTTAGAATTGATATATAATAACAAAATATATCACCTATAAACATTTTGGGCTAGCATGAGGATGCAATGTGCAGACTTATGGTGCAGATGTGTTGTTGCATTTAGTTAATGCACCAATTGGATGCAATATATGGATGAGATGACCCATGCATTGATAAATAATGCACATGGCTTGATGCATTTGTCATGATGCCAGTTGGATAATAATAATGCACATGGTTATGTGTTTGGTGTGCATATGAGCGTATGGTGCACATGTTGCAATGCAGGTTAGTGACCCAGAAGGATATACCAAAACTCACGGTTTTTGTTGGCCGATTCTGAACCCCAAGTCATCACAATATTCAGGTCGCGAAAAATGGATTATCATGGTATTGCTTGCACGTACCAAGATACCAGCGCGCTCCTAATGGCACAAACGTATGGCTGCAGCACACACGAGGCCCTAGGTCCCGTCGCGGCACCATTGGTCAGTGACGGTGACACCACGACAAGGTAAAAATATAGCAACCTAAATAATGTGCATGGCTAGAAAAGAAGACTGAGGGCTAGGTGATAAACGCAAAACCCTTCCTAGATGCATATGATGTTAATTGTGATCGAGCCCCATGATGCACATGATCTAACAATGATACTAAAATGCTATCATGAAATGATGAAATGCATGAATATTAAAAGATGCTCATGCATAAATACATTTCATTTTCTAGTGCAGATCACAGATAAGCACTTAAATTGGCACTATCGACCTATAGCATGATAGGAAGTTTTGGTGAGTTAACAAGCAGGAACCATACAGGGAAAATTTGATAAGAAACCTAACATTGTTTACCTTTAACACAAATTTCAAAACACACATGATATGATACATGCACATCCTATACGTCTTCACAAAACAAAACAATTGCCAAATTGCTTTGGACTTACGCGGTTAGCGCTGGTGGCATGGCACAAATTACGTCTCTCCCTATATATAACTAGCTGAATGCTATTCGTTCTTAACCTATCGCAATCGTGGTTAGTGTACCTGCAGAAAATTGACAACATATATACATATATCCATTGAACCTTTCATGCCAACAATCATGAAAGCGTCCACATACATTACCGTTCACTATAGAAATGGTAACCATACAATTTCCGCCGTATGGCCAACGTTAACATACGCCACTGAGATAGCATATTCACTGGTTTCTTTACTCCCAATATAAGCGACTGATGGTCGGTATATTGGCAGCAGCTCAAGTAGGCCACTGCTTGAGCACAGCGTTCGGTTCGCATCACCGACGGGAAGGTCAGACTCCCTCAGCTGACAGAGTATACTTTACTCCCAATATAGTCAACCGATAGTTGGTATATTGGCAGCACCTCAAGTAAGCCACTACTTGAGGGCAGCATTCGGCTCGCATCACCAACGGGAAGGTCAGACTCTCTCAGCTGACTGAGGATCCTTACCTTCTTACCTTAGCGTAGGTGCGTCGTTATAGAATTTAAGGATTGATTGTGCACAAAAGTAAGGTTTGACAGAAAGTAAAGTGCTGGAAGTCAGATATAAATAAACCATAAGTAGATAGCCACCTAGCAAAACTCCCATAATTTCCCCTAGGGCTTTACGAACTATGCACAATTGTAACACCCTAATTTAAATTTCAGCATTTTATAATAAAGTTAATTGGCTTTATTTAATTTTCTAAGGTTTAATGTGTTTAGTATTGCATTTAATCCAATTTTGTTCCTCAAGTAATTAAAATTTTATCATATGTTAAACTTTGTTGCTGCATTCATGCTGGAGCATTTCTTTTATTTGCTTACGTGCATAAGGTTGTTGAATTCAAATTTTGAATTTGAAATCGAATAGATATAGTTTGAGTTGAGTTTGAATAGGGAAAAGAAAAAGAGAAAGGAAAAGAATAGAAAAGAAGAAAACCCAGCAAAACCCCAAACCCAACAGCAGCCCAACCCGTGACCTGGGCCCAGCCTTGGTCCATCCCAGCGCCCCCGGCCCAACCCTCGCGGCCCAGCAGGCAGCCCAGCTCCCGGCTCGGTGGACCGCAGCCCGTTTCCCCTTTCTCCCTTTTCCTCCCGAGCCGGCCCAGAAACCGCCTTTGCGGCCCAGCACACGCGGGCGGATGGCCCAGCTCACCCCGCTCCCACGCTCTCAGCCGCGTCGGCCCTGCCCGGGCCCGCTCGTTAGCGGCCTCCCCTCCACCTTCCTTCTTCCACCTCGCGCCCGAACTCCTCTGCTCCGCTCCGCCCGCACCCCCCGCTGTCCCGTGGCCCTGCTCCGCCCCGCGCGAGCGCTCGAGGTCCACTGGCCAGCCCCTCCGAGCACCCTTCTCTTCTAGAAGATTTCCCCACATGAGCCGAATCGAGCCAGAACCGTTGCCGCGATCCCCGCCCGTAAACCTCGCCGGTTTCCTACCTTGGCGGGCACGCCGAGATCCCGCCCGGCCTTTAATTGGCCCCCCACGGAACCCCTGCACCCTCACCCTCCACGCCAGCGCCGCCACTAAACCCTAGCCGCCCGCTGCCTTTGTTGGCGCTCCTTAAGTACCCGTTTTATCCCTTGTTTATCCTTGATAATGGCATGAATTTAATATCAAAATCACTAACCGTCCTAACCCCGGCCTAATTATTGGTCATTTTCACACTTGCACATATATTTTGGAGGAACTTTGTTTTTGCAGGTTTTTGGCCTATTTTGGAGCATGAAATGACGAGGCCCGTGATCGAGCGCTAACATGGAGAAAGATGAAGGCCAAAGCCCAAAGGGAGGACCAAAGCCCATGTTGATTCAAAGCCCATTCATGCACATCCATCCTCCAAAAGAGCCCAGAGGACCAAGCCCACGAAGATGAGATCAAGATACTTCGGGATTAAGCAAAGCAAATGAAGATTTAAGGAAGGATTCCCTATCCTATCCTTTCCTCGAAGATATCTCCAAGATAACGACGTCCAAAGGGGTGCAATCGTGAAGGACATAAACTCTAGAAGATGCGAGGAGTCTGCACGAGAAAGGAGGACACGAGACGGCGAAGGAATGAGCCAGGCCGGCCGGCCTAGGCCCATTGGGCCGGCCGACCCAGACCTTTTTTAGGTCGGTTCGGCCTCCCCTTAGACCGGTGGCTTCCTTGGCTTATAAATAGCTCGCACCTTATTCAACTCGAGGCATCCATCCACCCAGAACCCGACGAAAACCTAGGGCAAAGACCGGAGGGAGACGACGGCAGCCGCAAGTCCTCGATGTTGCCTAGGAGATGGCTTAGGCCGCCCCTAGCCGCCATGGCCTCCCTGCGTGGTTGTGCCAAGGCGGAGTTCCGGAGCCATGCTATCAAGGCATATGTACATTGAATGGTGATGTTAATCTAATCTTGTCTCTACTCTGATCCACTTCGATGCATGCTTTCTCGTTCATATGATAGCTAGCATATGTTCTATAGATCTAATCGTGGTGATTAGTCTTTGTCTTGTGGATTCATCATCGTGGTGCATGAGAAGCTGGTCGTATTATCCTCGTGTGGTGACAGCATGCGGGAGGGAAAAGGCCGGATGAACGTGTAATGTTGAGTAGGATAACTCTTTATCATGGTACTGTTGTCGGTCGAAACCCACCGGTGAGTAGCGATGGGCAACACGAAGAG
The DNA here is from genome assembly GCF_016808335.1 of Panicum virgatum. Classification (NCBI taxonomy): domain Eukaryota; kingdom Viridiplantae; phylum Streptophyta; class Magnoliopsida; order Poales; family Poaceae; genus Panicum; species Panicum virgatum. Next base: position 14,711,892 of record NC_053142.1, on the reverse strand, counting down.
CCGGGAGGTTGCCGGGGCGCTGGCAGGCACTGCTCCCTCGTCGACGGCCCGCAATTCCATCACGCGCCCGGAGGTTCTGTGGAAAACCGGGCGTGCCACCTGACCTATACCCGATCAGGAGGGTGTAGACGTGCTCCGAACAGTTTCCTGTGTACAAAGACACGTGTAAACATAAGTCCGAGCCGTGGTCGGCTCCCCGGGATGACTCTTGCATCGGCTTTAAAGAGCCGATCGAGTCCCGGTGTCGGGTTGGATCTGCATCTATCCAGATATTGATGAATAAAGCAAATAACTGTAAAGCTGCTTCAATTAAATCTAGCTAATCTAATCCACGATGGTAAAAGCTTCACTGCTAGATCGGAACATCCTACACGTGACTAGGCCTAATGAACGTAACTGACAACTGAACCAGAACCCAAACGGAGGCCTAAGAACTAGCAAAAGCCGATTCTCGGAACAATCCCTATCAAGGCCAAGATAAAGCATCTACTACGCCACCGGATCATCCAATCCATTTGCAAGGCCTAACCTAGCAGATATTACGCCAACTCCTAAGATAAGAGCAAACCATAACAGATTAGATCTACTAGACACAAAAGAAGCAGGGTGTTGCCTCTGTGCAACTAATTCTATGCGACAAGAACTAGCATAAGATTGAAACGTGACGGCACAGAGACAATGTGATATTCGTAGATGATAAGCAACGAAGCACAATAGATCTACTAAAAGCCATGCTATGAACATCAGGATAACTAGCATTACTCGCCATCAAAAATGCTTCAGTACGAGTAATACCAAGGTAAAAGCAAGAACAACGCTGCCCTGATCGCAAGAAGTGATCAGGGCAGCATGGCGCTTACTTGGATGAAACCCTAGGATTAGGGGTGGCGATGTGTCGAGAGTTGTTGTTTGCGAGACTTGATGACGCTCTCCCTTTACGAATAACAAAGGGTACATATTTATAGTCCGGAGACTTGGGAAACAATCTAAACTAATCTTGTCCCGATTGGACTCTATCTCTAATCTTAAACTAAATCTAAGGATACATGGCCCATGTGGCCCAGATGCTCACGCAGGAGCCGATTTACAAGCCTTCTTCAATCTTCTGCTTTAAGCCCAACTTGCTTTCGGCCCATAAATTAATCCTGTTAATTTATGGTGATAACACATGCCCCCTGGTTTTGGCAATGATAGTTCCAAAACCAATCCGTCGCTTCATTTTCCCGTTAATGCTCATTAAACACACTGTAACCACCAAGTAAGACGCAACATCTCTGCAACTGGCTCCTCGTAGAATGTAAAACTGCCGATCCGTCTCCCATCTTTTACTATTTAACTTCACTCCGCATCGGCTCTTCTTCACAGCAAACTCCTTCTTCCTCCCAAAGCCAGTAGCGCAGAAACCCCAATCCTTCACCAGCCATGGCCATCTCTTCTTCCTCCGGCTCCAACTCTTTTGGAGACTCCTCTTCTTCCTCTTCTCCCTCTTCTTCTTCTTCCCTTTCTGCCTTCTCCATTGATCCTATTTTAGAGAGCCGAGAGCCGACCCCCGAATGGGACCCAATAGCAGCCTATGAGGTGATGGATCCTCTGCACTGGGATGCAGAGGAGTTCGACTTTGGGGTCGCCTCCGAGGAGGACGAACCCACAACTGAGGGAGAGGAAGACCTCCAGTTCCTGTTCTAGGAGGAACTGGAGAGCAGCGAAGACGACGCCTTCTCCTAGGAAGGAGCCGACTCCTCCGAAGAGATCGGCTCTTCCTCCAGTGACGACACGGCGGCAGGAGGAAACCCCCACCAATTCCTCAAGGCCCCCTCGGAGGGGAGCGAAGAAGGAAGCAGCAGCAGCGGCGGCGGACAAAGCAGCAGCAGCGCCGATGACAGCGGTGATGGCAGCAGCGACGACGACGATGATGATGACGATGACGGCGGAGACGCACCGTCACGAAGCCCGAAGCGCCATAGGTGTTCAGATACCTACGACTGGTAGATGTAGGTAGCATCGTAGGAATAGGATCACAAAGCCAAAGGATTGATTCCTTTGTAAAATCGGTTTTCCTTGTAATAAACTTCCCTTTAATGAAATCGAGTTTCTTCAATTTTGTGTGTCTTTGTTTACTTTCCAAAAAGCCGACGGCAATGCATCAGGCTTCTATAAATATCCAAGAGCCGACAAAATTCAAACTAGAAGCAACCCGCACAAGAGTAGAATATCACTCCCAGCTTGAACTGAACTCGACGCACTCTCAAATTCGAGCGTAATTCGAAAACCAAGCTCTACAAATCCAAGCAAGAACTCTCCAAGAAGCCGGAATTCGAATCAGAGCCTACAACAATCAAACCCTAAGTCAATCAGATCTGAACCATGGCAGATTCTGCAGCTCAGACGACAAGCTCTGCAACCGATGATACGGCAATCTGTGGCCTGAAGGTAATATTCGGCCTAATCCTTTAGTTTTCTTCAGCTTACCAAGCTTCCGAAACCAAAACTCTGAAACATGACACCATACATATACTTCTGAATTTCTGAACTACAGGTGTCAGACATCCTTCTGCCGCATCCCTCCAATCCAAAATCTTTCTATCTTGGCCCACAAACCCATGAAAACCCCACAGATTTGATCTCTTGTGAAGCAAATAGGATCCCTTTTGTGAGTCAAAACATCGATCTGAACCTCTGGGCCGACTGCTTAAGAGCCTGGCCTAATCCACCTGAGAGCTGGATTACATGGTACAACAGAGTAGCAAAAGCTCACATGCCCTTGTGGCAAGATTTAAACATAGCCGATGCACTTAGTTTATCACTGTCACCCCTTGACAAAGATGAAAATCTTCTGAAAACCATCAGCTATTTCTGGTCTGATGCTCTGAATTGTTTACTCTTTGGTCATGGACCCATGACCCCTACTCTGCTGGATGTTACCATGATCATTGGACTAGACATTAGTTCTCCTAATCCTGCTGCTCACAAAATGGCAGAAGTCCCCTTCAAACTTTCTTCCAAGGTTAACTGCACAAACTGGGGTACTGACATGAGTCAGCACATGAAAACAAAAGGTCCAGTGACTGAGAAGGAACACACAGCCTTCTTAAATCTTTGGCTAGAGCACTTCATCTTCTGTGGTACTTTAGCTCCAACTAAGAACTATCTTCCCTTGGCCTATCACCTGGCCCATGGTAATCACACCGGCCTAGGCAAACTTTTCCTTGGAGAAACCTACAGATATCTCCATTTGATGACATCTAATTTGCTCAACAGAAAGAAACTGAAAACTGGAGGCCCTTGGCGGTTTATTCAGTTGTGGGCACAACTGTACTTCCAGCACCATATCCCCAACTTCCAAGGCCTGACCAAGAACTCCTTCCCTGATGAGAATGGCAAACCAATTAGATGTACTAGTTATGGCCAAGCTTTATTCAGTCTCCCTGGCAGTAAACTGAATTTAGTAGATGCAGCAAACTGGTTCAGAGTCTTCTACAAAGGACTAGATAATCCCCTATATTTCCCTTTTACTGAATCTGAATCCTTCGAAAACCCAACTGGCTTCAGACTAGATAGTTTTGCCGATGACGACAGCACTCGGCATCTGTATTCTTTAATGATTCGACCTGGCTTCCTTCCTATTGGCATCAGCACCTCTAATAGAATTATCAAGCCAGGTTATGAATCTTACCAGCCAGTCATAGCAGCTCAGCAATTTGGCCTAGGACAGGTCCCTCCCCACTTCCATATTCACCACTTGGTGGAGAGCAAAGCCGATCTGCCTAATGGTCTCAATGGGTCTGACTGTCCCTGGAGCAGAAACATCATCTTTGCAGCAATCGGCTAACTTGGAACATCAGCTTCAACTCATCAAGGATCTTCTATCTGCTCTGATCACAGCTCTGGTTGATGATTCCAGCAAGATAAAGAACATCTTCGAACAAATAGAATCCCAACTCCCGGAGCCATTGCAAATCAAGCTCTGGTCAGCCAGCAACCTTCCATTCTTCTGGATAGAAGTCAGTAAAGCACAACAAAGGATGGAAGCACGTCACTCTCAAGCTTCTCTTAAAGCTGACATTACCCAAAAGTGCAAAGCCCTCAAACAGAAGAAGGCAACTCTAGATATCAAAGCTGACGTATCTGCCAACATGAATCGACTCGACCTCCAGAAGAAAGAACTAGCGGTACTCGAAGAAAAGGTCCGCACCACCAAAGAACTCATCCAGGTCGAGGAAACTTCCATTGCAAACTCCAAACAAGAAACCCAGGAAATAGCCGAGCAGATACAAGCAGAGTTTGCAGAGATCAGCACCTTGAGTCGGCAGATAGTTACAGGCGATGACAAGGATGACGAAGCGATTGTAGCACGAGCAGACGCCGTCCGAGCTGAAGCCATCCATGCCATAGAAGATTTCCTGAACTAGTAGATAGGCTCAAGAGACGATTAGTACTGCCTGTTAACCTGAAACTTGAAACTGTTCTAAAAACATCTTAAGTCGATGGTTACACATCGGCTTTTCGCTTCTCATATATATTTTTACTAGTAGCCAACTCAAAGTGTTGGCTTATCTTTTTTTTTACCGGCCAACTCAACGTGTTGGCCTGTCACGACTCTTTTCTTTTTTTTTTACTGGCCAACTCAACGTGTTGGCCTGTCACGACTCTTTTCTTTTTCTTCTTTTTTTTACTGGCCAACTCAACGTGTTGGCCTTTCTCAATATAGCCAGATGGATGTCATCGGCTCCTGTTACTCACTCTTCCACATGCTCGGGAAGTATTTCTTGAGGTGCTGACCATTGACAGCAACAGGAAACTTGACACCGTCCAATTCCTCGAGCATGTACGCATTCCCAGGCAAAACCCGATCAACCTTGTACGACCCATGCCAAGTTGGAGACCATTTACCAAACTTTTTGTCTTTAGTTCCCAATGGCAATACTGCCTCCCAAACCAAGTCTCCGACTTGGAAATCCTTAGGCTTGACCTTCTTGTTGTATGCACGGGCAACTTTAGCCTTATTTTCCTTCATCTTCTCCAACGACCAAAGTCTTAGCTCTGTCAGGTCCTCCACATTATCGTTCATCAAGGCCGCATACTGTTCAGTAGATAAATCATTCTGAAATTCAACACGCCTTGATCCGGCCGTGATCTCCCATGGTAGCACAGCATCCTGGTCGTAGACTAGATGGTATGGCGACATCTTGGTGGACCCATGACATGAAATACGATATGCCCACAAAGCCTCTGACAACACCTCGTGCCAGCGCCTAGGATATTCATCAATCTTTCTCTTTATGAGCTTGATGAGACTCTGGTTGGATGCTTCAGCCTGTCCATTAGCTTGGGCATAATACGGAGATGATCTGATCAGCTTAATCCCCATGTCGTCGGCAAACTTTTTGAACTCCTCCGATATAAAGACCGATCCTCCATCGGTCGTAATGGTTTTAGGGATCCCAAATCTGTGAATGATGTGCTCTTTGACAAAGCTGATCACATCTCTTAACGCTACCGACCTCATGGGCACTGCCTCTACCCACTTTGTAAAATAATCTGTGGCAGCTAAGACCCATTGGTGACCTTTACTAGATGACGGGTTGATCTGACCAATCATGTCCATGGCCCAACCTCTGAATGGCCACAGTTTGATGATAGGATTCATCACTGATGCTGGCACTATCTGAATTTTGCCAAACCTCTGACATGCTTGACATCCCTTATAATATTTGAAACAATCTTCAAGCATAGTGGGCCAGTAATAACCCGATTGCCTAATCAGCCACTTCATCTTATGAGCCGATTGGTGAGTACCGCAGGCTCCTTCATGAACCTCATGCAAGAGCCGATTTGACTCTGAAGGTCCCAGACATTTAAGCAGTAGTCTTTCCAAGGTCCTGTACAACATGTCATCCCCTATCAGAACATACTTCATGGGCTTGAGTCTTATCCTTTTGGGTGCCCCCCGAGCCGAATCCTTCAAGTAATTGAAGATATCGGCTCTCTAGTCTCCGGGTTCTAGAAACTGAACCTCCACATCGACTCCATCGGCTGTCTCCTTGTAGCCAGAAGCCATCTGTGCCAAATCATTGGCTTCATTGTTCAGAGTCCTGCGTATCCAGTGGAAATTGATGTACCTGAATCGTGACATCAACTCACGGCACTGCATCCATATTGGGAAAAGAGCCTCGCTCTCACATCTATATTCTTCCGTGAGCTGAGAAATCACCAACTTTGAATCTCCAAAAATTTCCACCACTTCTGCTCCAGCTTCGAGGAGTAGTTCCATCCCTTTGCGAACGGCTTCATATTCCACCAAATTATTGGTGCATGGGGCAGTCATTCTGATAGAAAAGGAGTAAGTCGCCCCACGAGGCGATACCAATAGAATCCCCACACCGCACCCATCATCACAAGCCGATCCGTTAAAGAACATAGCCCAAGCACGAATAAATAACTCAGCAATATCAGTGCTGATCCTGTCTGCAACAAGATCCGCCTGTGCTTGTCCTTTGACTGCTTTTGTAGGCTGGTACCGGATATCGAACTCTGACAATGCAAACATCCATTTTCCAAGTCGGCCTTTCAGGACAGGAGCCGACAACATGTGCTTTATGACATCCGATTTGCATATGACAATTGTTTCCGCCGAGAGCAAAATATGACGAAGCTTCGTACATGTAAAGTATAAGCAAAGGCAAAGCTTCTCGATTTCAGGATACCTGGTCTCGGCGTCTAACATGCGTCTGCTGAGGTAGAAAACCACCCTGTCCTGGCCGTCATGCTTCTGAACCAACACTGAAGCAATGGACGCGTCACCCACGGATAGGTACACGTAAAACGGCCTATCGTGCTAAGGAGGAACCAACACTGGAGGCTTTGACAAATATTCTTTGATTTTATCAAAAGCTTGCTGCTGTTCTGCCCCCCAGCAAAACTCATCATCGGATTTGATCTTCACCAAACCCATGAACGGCTCAATGCGTCCAGACAGATTAGAGATAAATCGTCTGACAAAGTTAATTTTACCGATGAGCTTCTGCAATTCTTTCTTCGTAGTAGGTGGTTTCATCGTCTTCACAGCTTCTTGACTCTTTAGGCCGATCTCGATTCCCCATTCATGCACTAGGAATCCCAGAAATTGACCGACCGATACGCCGAAGGCACACTTCTTTGGGTTCATTTTGAGCCCAAACCTTCGAGTCCGCTCCAAAACTTGGTGCAGATCTTCTAGATGCCCCCCAGCTGATCTGGACTTGACAACAACATCATCAATGTAGATTTCTACCAATTTGCCGATGAGATCATGAAAAATGTAATTCATGGCACGTTGGTACGTTGCACCGGCATTTTTCAGTCCAAAGGTCATAACCATGTACTCGAACAAACCGACTACGCCTGGCACTCTGAACGCGGTCTTGTTCACGTCTTCCGGGGCCATGAAGATCTGGTTATAGCCGGCATTGCCGTCCATAAAACTCATCATCTTGTGGCCAGCAGCTGCGTTGATCAATGTCTCTGCAACAAGCATCAGGTATTCGTCCTTCGGCGTTGCTCTGTTGAGATCTCTAAAATTGACGCAGACACACCATCGGCCGTCCTTCTTCTGCATCGGTACCACACTGGAGATCCATTCTGCATACCGGCACGGCCTGATGAACCCAGCATCCAACATCTTCTCCACTTCTTTCATGACTTCTTCTAGAACTTCGGCCTTCATCTGACGTGCTCATTGCTGAAACGGCCGAAACCCTTTTTTGAGCGGGAGCCGATGCTCGATGATGCTTCTATCCAGACTGGGCATCTCAGTGTAGTCCCATGCAAAACAGTCCCGGTACTCTTTCAGTAATGCAATCATCTCCTCACGCAAGACCGGATCCAACTTCTTGCTGATAAATATCGGCCGTGGCTTATTCCCAGGACCGATGTCAACCTCTTCCAAATCATTAGCTAACGTGAACCCGTATCCTAGTTTGCCGTCGTCTGAAAAACCAGCTGCGGACGCAGGCGAGTCTTCGTTGTCCACAAGATCAGCGGCAAACATAGGGAGATGGCAAGAAAAATTATTTGGCCAACCGCACGGGCTGGCCGCTTGTATACTTCCATTATCATTCGAAACCAAATAGTCGATGAGTGGCCAACTGTCAGAGCAGGCCATCGTATGTACATGATGTAAGAATTCCAAACACAAACAGGATTTTTCTATTTTTTGGGGCCGGTCGCTGGGATTGGCCTCTCTATCAGCATGTCAGGATGCGTCTACTCTGTGAGGCCAGTGGATAAAACCAGCCTCAGTCCGTTTTTTGTCGCTTCGATCCGATCACAATCTTCCAGGGGCGATCCCTGAGATCGGCTCTTGCCCATCCGCATCCCAAGCGTTCATGTCTGCGAGGGAAACTTCACTAGAATCATCTGCACGGACTACCTCCACTTCATCGCCATCCCATTGAACGAGATACTGATGCATTGTGGAAGGGATACAATAGTTGGCGTGGATCCAATCCCTCCCAAGCAATACCGTATATGTACTCTTGCTGTTGATGATGAAGAACGAAGTCGGGATCGTCTTGCGGCCAACTGTCAGCTCCACATTAAGAACCCCCATTGCTTCTGATGGTTGTCCGTTGAAGTCATTGAGCATCACATTGTTCTTGATCAGATCAGCAGAAGAACGACCCAATCGGCGCAGCACAGAGTACGGCATCAGGTTGACTGCGGCGCCAGTGTCGACCAACATCCTGTTTACAGGCTTGCCGTGGATGAAGCCCTTGAGATACAATCCCTTCAGGTGCTTGTAGCTTTTCTCCTTGGGCTTCTCGAAGATGATTGGCCGCGGGCCGAGATCCAGCTGCGCGATGGCCAATTCTTCTGGTTGGTGTGACACCTCAGGTGTTAGCACATTTAAATACAATCAATGTACCTTAGTTAAAGTTAAAAGAAAAATTTGAGAAATTAATTCAAAGAGAAAGGATCCAATAAAAGACCAATCATACAAAAGAAATTAAAGGAAAAAGAAAAAGGAGTGAAAAGCTACTCAAAATTTAACTCAAAAATGTGCACAAAATTTTTGTTGGCTCATGAGAGGTGTTTCAATTGACATGTGCTCAATTAAACTTCAGCTAAAATCAAGTCAAAAATTGAATAAAACTAAAGTCCTTTTGTGCAAATATGCAAATGTACCAAAAGTGGTATGCATAACACGAAAGTTGTAGATCTTGAAAAGTTATACAAAAGTGGTATTCAACACTTTTCCATTTGAGCCCTCCAAACAAGAGATAATTTCAGTTTACCGAGGGGTCCCTGGATTTTCAGAAATCGCAAAAGAGCCCCCATCTCCATCTCTCTCTCCCGGCTGGCTCTGTTTCGCCCGCCGCCCGCCGTACGCCGCCGGTGGACTTCGTCCACCGCGCGCCCGCGGCCAAATGGACCCGGGAAGTCCCCCAGCGCCACCTGGCCCGCCCCTTGGCAGCTCCTCACGCGCACACACGTCCCAGGCCGCTCCCCGAGCCGCCACGACACCCCCCGCCCTACGCCGCGCCGCTGCAGCTCCGCTCGCTCGCCGTCGTGCGCCCCTGACCCAAATCGACCGCCCCCAGTCGCTACATACCTCGCCCAGGAGCTCCTTGCCTTATAAAGACCCCCAGAACTCCACCGTCGCGCCCCTTCTTCCCCTTCTTCTTCCTCCCGCCGCTCCGCCATGGCCACCGAGATCCAGCTCTCGCGGACTGGCTAGCCCAGCCCCACATTGCCCCCTCCGACCATCGCAACAGCTTCGCCACCTCCTAGTTACGCTCCACGCGCGCGGAATCGAACCCAAACCTCCTCCCGACGCCGTTTCCCTTTTGCGCCGCCGCCGGCGAGCTCAGGCTCACCGCGGACCGGCCAGCTCCGAAGGAGACCGAGCACGACAGCTACCCCAGAAGCATCCACGAGCTCACGCGGTGCTCGTGCGCGCCCTGTTCTGCTACCCCGAGCCCTCCTTCACCTCCAGCGCCGGCGAACCGAACAACCGACCCGCCATTGACGCCGACGAGCTTGAACCCGTGCACCAAACACTCGAACGTCGGCCAGGGTAGGTGTTCCTCGATCCCTTCTCTCCCACGCGCCTCCCCGTGGCAGCCCCGATAAGCCCTGCACCGCAGAACACCACCGGCAAGATGCCACGGCGGAGAAGGCCGGCGAAGGACCCGGTTGTAATTTCTTTTTTTTCGTTCAAGGGTGTTTCTGCAAGTCTATGTTATATCCGGTGACGGGTCAGTCTTGCTGAGTATTAGTATACTCAGCCTTGCTTGTGGCACTGTTTTTCAGGTACTAACTTTGAAGATCTGTTTACAAGTCTTACTTGGCCTTGTACTCTGCCTCCGGGTTGGTCTGTTGAGTGGGATGGCCCTTCAGCTGGTGCTAATCGCCCTCCCGCTGAGTGACGCATTCGTACGGGCTTTATCGATGCGTCACGTTATCTCGCTAGTTATCTTTATTGCTTCCGCTGAACATGAGACTTGAATAATTGAGTAGTTGGAACTCCGTAGTCCTTTGCTACTCTGAACATGGTTTGTAATAAATTTTCTTTCCGCTGCAATCACTCTGAGATGTATGAAATGGTTTGTGTTGTAATCTCTGGGCTCACCTTCGTGTGAGTGTTGTCTGCTGATCCTGGAATAGCGTGGCTTTTATCGAGGCTTCACTCGAGGAACTACCGGTGAGTGCCAAATTGGGTTAGAGTTGCTTAGCAACAAAGATCAGCGCACCCGGGCCCAGTAGTTTTGGGTGGCTCCGCCACAGCTGGCATCAGAGCTCGCAGACAGCCTACCAGAGATGGCAACCTCGGTTTTCAAAACAACAATTTAAAACTTGACTTCAAAACTACTAAAGTTTTTGAAAGAGTTTATGATCTCCAAGGACAAGTCTAGGACGTAAAGCCCTAGGGAATCTTATGGGTATAATCAGGTGGTTTATTTTGTATGGCTAACTTCCAGCACATTATCTTTCAGTATTTAAATTCTGTAATTTAAATTCTGCAACTACATCATCGCCACGAAGGTATGCTTACTCAGTCAGCTGAGGGAGTCTGACCTTCCCGTCGGGGATGCGAGCCGAGCGCTGGAGCTCAAGCAGTGGCCTACTTGAGCTGCTGCCCATATACCAACTTCGGTTGAATATATGGGGAGTAATGGTTCGAAATTGGAATTCAATTCCCCGTCAAAGACGGTACTCAGTCAATACGTTGTTTCGATAACGTATGCTTAACGTTGTCCATATGGCGGTAATGGTATGGATGCCGATTCTATAGTGATCGGTAATGTATGGGGACGCTTTCGTGAGTGCTGGCACGAAAGGTTCATTTTATATACTGTCAATCTTCTGCAGGTACGCTAACTCGAAATCGAATTATAGGCTATCTAGCTATATCGAGTAGCTATATAGCGAGAGACGTAATATGTATGCCACCAAAGTCATTGCGTAAGACCAAGGTTACTTGGCAATTTTTCCTTGGTGAGGACGTATAGGTTCTGCATTCATTCTCAAAAAGGGTAGCAAATAAATCTCTGGAGAAATCGCAAGCAAATCAGCTAAAACACTATCCTAAGGAGTATCCAGAAAGTCTGCAACCTGGATTCCACGAATTTTAACCTTCTGTTAAGTTACTCAAATCGACTTGGGGTAGCAATACTAAATGATGTTTCCTAAGTTAGAAAGCTTCTGTAAAAATTTGAAAATTTTTGAAGCCTTCTAGCATGGTATTTTTATTTTTGGATCAACCCTGTGTAAAACTGTTAACTCTGAACAGTCTATACAACTGAAATTTTTCGACCTTTATAAGTGATTCAAACTAAAAATCGTTCAACATGAAAGTTGTAGACAACTAAGTGATGAACTTACCATAAAAATTTGAAAATTTTTTGACGTCTGGATTGAGAGTTATAGTCAAAATACACCCTCTCTGGACACTCAGTTTTCCTGGTTGACATCACTCTGAATACCTGAGCATATCACCCCCATGGAATCCGAATTGAGCTTAGTGATGACTAGATGAATCGTTCCTTAATATCATAGGGATCTTGTGTAAATTTTTGAGAATTTTTGAAGCAAGTTCTCTACAGTTTTGGCCATTTCTTTCACTGTTCCAGATTTAGTAGTTCTTGTTACCATCAGCTGAGCCATCGGTCTTTTGTTGGGACAGATGGAAGAGCTGCTGGTCGTTGACGCGCAGGGGCACGTGCACTCCGCTTGCCTGCACTGGGACGGGTTTCCCCGTCGTCTTTGGGAGCTTTTGAGTGCAGCTGGTTACCTCCAGCCACCGGTTTACGATGGCCACGAGTTTGTGGAGGACGGAGTTCGTCGCTGCAGTGTGACGATGGTGATTCCGCAGCACCCACTCAACGGGTGGGAGCCGATCGTGACTCAGATGGTCGGTCACTACCTGCTGGACACTTAGGAGCTTACCGCCATGACGGCGATGACCACCTTTTGCTCTTTGCGCCCTCTGGAGGTGGTTCTGACCGCGTTCGGGTTGTTCCCTGCACCTGACCCGGCAGACCCGCTTTGGCTCGACCGGATGGCACACGTGGACGTGGTCGCTACCCTTGACCCGGTCGGCGCACTTCGGACAACAGCGATGTGCTTGGACGGTCTTTACAGACTTCACACTTACCAGAGTTACGCCGTCGCTCAGTTGGTGGACCACGCTCAGGCCCTGCACCTGGCGGTCCAGCTGAGAGATGGGCAGCTTCAGGAGGCTAGTACCGAGCTCGAGAGCAGGGCTACTCTTATCGCCCAGCTCCACGGCCAGGTTCACGAGCTTCAGGACACTGTGTCGGATCGTGACGCTACGATCAACTTCCTGGAGGACCAGTTTCACGACCTGCAGCTTGAGTTGGACGAGGCCCAGGGGCAGCTCCACGCGATACAGCACGCGCAGGATGCCCTTCACGCACCTCCCGACGAGATGCAGGTGGACGAGGAGGACGAGCCCCAGGAGATCGAGGGCTTTTCGGAGATGGACTCCGAGGACCAGGCGCCGCAGACCGCACCGGTTGAGGTTCACACTCCCACGGCGAGTGAGGCATCGGTCAACATGTAGACCGAGGCGCTGTTTCTTAGCTTTTGTAGACTCCTCTTAGTGTAGCCTACTTTTGGATCATGGCTAATAGGCTAACTTAGAGTTGAGTAACCCCCTTAGTACTGATGTTAGGAGTGACCAAGTAGAAATGAGAGAACAATGGATGTAATGAACCCCTAATGCTACTAGTGTTAATTATCAGTGATCTGTGAAAAGCTGAAAGCAGCAGCTAGTTCGAATTTTTATCCTCTTTTCCTTTCGTATTTAGCTCCTGAGTTGAATACCAAAGTTGTTCCAAATTTCATCGGGAACATGCTCGCAAAATTTCAGCCCAAACTGATCAGTATCGCAGGAGATAATCGCAAATTACAGAAGCTCTGTTTTCTGTGAAACAGAAAAACCAGAGGAGGAGTAAATGAATTTTTCGACTAACCTACTCTGGAAATCTGACTTTGTGATGACTACCAAAGTTGTAGATCATGAAATTATCTATCTCCTGTAAAAATTTCAAGTTTATATCATGTACAGAACTCCAGTTATGAGCTTTTTTGTATCGCTGGTTTTCTGCACGACGTGATTTAAGCAATTCTGAATATTTACATGTCATCTTGAGTTGAAATTCCCATTCGAGATGATGATAATGATGAGTCTAATGCAAAAGTAATCACATTTCAGATGGTGGGATCGACTCTTGGCACCCCTAGTGGTTTTGGAGCCGGGGGGAATGGCGATCCACCTCCACCTCCTCCACCAGTGGGTATTGCTGAGGTTCTTGCCGCCCAGATGGAGATTTTGCGGCAGTTGGTTCAAGCTCAGCAACAACCGCGGGGGTGGGCATCATGCTCATCACGCACAAGAAGTGAGCTACCAAGATTTCCTCAGTACTCAGCCTCCGCTGTTCAATAAAGCGGATGAGCCTCTGGACGCGGACGCTTGGATTCGCACGATCGAGTCCAAGTTTTCTCTATTAACTACTCCTTGTTCCGAAGCGAACAAGACTCGCTACGCCGCGCAGCAGCTTCGCGGATCAGCTCGTATGTGGTGGGATCATTACCACGGGATGCTACCGGCTGATCATGTAGTGAATTGGAATGAGTTCAAATTGGCTTTTCGAGACCATCATATTCCAGCTGGACTTCTTGACCGTAAGCTCAACGAGTTCTTGGCCTTGACTCAGGGCACTCGCACTGTGGTGCAGTACGCCCAAGTATTCCATCAATTGTGTCAATATGCTGGACATCACGTGGATACCGACGCTAAGAAGCGTGAACGCTTCCGTCGAGGCCTTAGTACCAAGTTACAGGAGAGGCTAAATCTTGTCAGAGCGGACTCATTCAATGAACTGGTGAATATGGCTATATCTCAGGAGGATCTGATTTCTGCACACCGCGCTGAAAAGAAGCGCAAGGCACCTGCTGGACCCTCGAGTGTCTCTGCACCGAGGTATCGTATTGTGCAGAATAGCCCACCCGTACCCTCTCAGAAGGCCCCTCAGCCAGGGCGTTGGATTATTCGGCCTCCTCAACAGCAGCAGCAGACTCGATTCGGGTTTCCTCAGCAAGCTCGATTTGCACCCCAGCAGCAGCAGAACGGCCCTAGGCCGAATACTCAGCCAGCCGCTCGCCCTGATAATAATAACCGCTGTTTCAGATGCGGGAGTCCGGATCACTTTGCCAAGATGTGCCCCCAGGCGGGACAAACTCAAGGGCAGGCTTCTCGCAGAAATGATCAGAACAAGGGCAAGAGGCAAACCATTCAAGTCAGGCAGGGCCGCCTTAATTTCACCAACTTGGCTGACCTTCCAGAAGGAGCACCAATTATGTCGGGTACATTCTCCATAAACCATCACCCCGCAGTTATCTTATTCGACTCTGGTGCATCTCATAGCTTCATTAGTTCTAAATTTGGAGCAAAAGTTGGTTTAGATTTTTGCCACACCAAAGGCTCTTATATGATATCTACTCCTGGTGGTAAAATAGCATCCAACCAAATGGTTAGAACAGCACCGCTTAAGTTGGGTAGTAGAACGATTTCAACCGAGTTAATCCTATTACCACTAGAAGGAATTGATGTTATTCTGGGAATGGAATGGATGAAAAGACATGGGGTAGTGTTAGATATCTCTTCCCGAGCTGTCGAAATAAATTCTCCAACTCATGGTCATTCGGTTCTATATTTACCTCATCACCAATGCAACAACTCTTGTGCCTATGCCATGAAAGATATTCGTCTCGAAGATATTCCGGTAGTCCGTGAATATGCAGATGTGTTTCCGGACGATTTACCTAGTATGCCACCAGACCGGGATATCGAATTTATCATTGAACTTCAACCTGGTACAGCCCCTATTTCAAAAAGGCCGTATCGAATGCCGCCTAAAGAATTAGCCGAATTAAAAATCCAGTTGCAAGAACTTCTGGACAAGGGTTTTATTCGCCCAAGTGCTTCACCTTGGGGTTGCCCAGCATTGTTCGTAAAGAAGAAGGATGACAGTCTGAGGTTGTGTGTTGACTACCGGCCTCTCAATGCGGTGACCATCAAAAATAAATATCCACTTCCCCGCATTGATGTACTGTTTGATCAATTGGCTGGAGCAAAGATCTTCTCCAAGATTGATCTTCGTTCGGGTTATCATCAAATTAAAATCCGGCCTTGTGATATTCCCAAGACCACCTTCTCAACCCGATATGGACTCTATGAATATTTGGTCATGTCTTTCGGTCTCACCAATGCTCCGGCTTATTTTATGTATCTCATGAACTCGGTATTTATGCCGGAACTTGACAAGTTTGTCGTGGTCTTTATTGACGACATTCTGATCTATTCCAAAGACGAGGCAGAACATGAGCAACATCTGCGCATTGTTCTTCAACGTCTCAGAGATCATAAGCTGTACGCAAAATTCTCCAAGTGTGAATTCTGGCTGGACACAGTCAAATTTCTGGGTCACACTATATCTAGTGAAGGCATTTCAGTTGATCCCAGCAAAGTACAAGAAGTGATGGACTGGAAACCCCCTACTTCAGTTCATCAGATCCGCAGTTTTCTCGGCTTGGCGGGGTATTCGCAGATTTATTCCGGACTTCTCCAGAATTGCTAAGCCCATGACAGAACTACTAAGAAAAGATGTCAAGTTTAAATGGAACGCAAAGTGTGATGAAGCATTCCATACTTTGAGAGCACATCTAACCACTGCACCAGTCTTGGCTCAACCTGACAACAATAAACCATACGACGTTTATTGTGATGCTTCAGGCACTGGTCTGGGTTGTGTTCTAATGCAAGACAATCGGGTGATAGCTTATGCTTCCCAAGCTCTTCAGCCATACGAGCTAAATTATCCCACTCATGATCTTGAACTAGCCGCCGTTATTCATGCTCTCAAGCTTTGGAGACATTATCTTATGGGCACTCATTGCAATATCTATACCGACCATAAGAGTCTCAAATACATTTTCACTCAAAGTGAGCTGAATATGAGGCAACGAAGATGGCTGGAATTAATCAAAGATTATGACCTGGAGGTTCATTATCATCCGGGCAAGGCGAATGTTGTAGCCGATGCGCTCAGTCGCAAGGTTCACTGCAATTGTCTTTCAGTGGAGTCATATAATGACACATTGTGTGCTGAAATGCAAAGGCTGAAATTGGAGATCATCCCTCACGGTTCTTTGAATCATATTTCGGTGGAACCGACACTTCACGACAAGGTCATCATGGCACAATTACAGGACAAAAGTGTTGGTATCATCAAGCATAAAGTAGTAGAAGGTGAAAATAAATATAAGTGTTTCCGAGTGGACCATAAAGGAATTTTGTGGTTCGAGGATCGCCTAGTCGTTCCCAAGAATCCTGAGCTGCGGAAACAAATCCTGGACGAAGCACATCTCTCTAAATTCTCTATTCATCCGGGTAGCACCAAGATGTACCAAGATCTCAGGCAAAATTTTTGGTGTACTCGCATGAAGAGAGAGATTGCCAAATATGTCGCAGAATGTGACACCTGTCAGAGAGTGAAAGCTAGTCACTTGAAAGTTGCTGGAACTCTCCAACCTCTACCAATTCCGTCTTGGAAATGGGAAGATATCAGCATGGATTTCATCGTGGGCTTACCAAATACTTCTCAGCATCATGATTCCATTTGGGTCATTGTTGATAGGCTCACAAAGACCGCTCATTTTATTCTAGTACATACTGAATATCGAGCCAAGAAATATGCTGAAATCTATATGGATCGGATTGTCTGCCTACACGGTATACCAAAAACAATTATATTGGATCGTGGTCCTCAGTTTGTGGCAAGGTTTTGGGAGCAACTCCAAGAGGCTCTCGGAACTAAATTAATTCGAAGCTCAGCTTACCATCCACAGACTGACGGACAGACCGAAAGGGTGAATCAAATTCTTGAGGATATGCTTCGAGCATGTGTCATCCATTATGACAAAAACTGGGACAAATGTTTATCCTTGGCTGAGTTTTCTTATAACAACAGCTATCAGGCCAGTCTGAAGATGGCACCCTTCGAGGCCTTGTATGGTCGACGGTGTCGAACTCCTTTGAGTTGGTCCCAGACTAGAGAACGTCAAATATTTGGATCCGAATTAGTGGTCGAGGCTAAGGAGAAAGTAAAAATAGTACAAGCAAATCTCTGAGCAGCCCAGTCTCGGCAAAAGAGTTATTTCGATAAAAGAAGGGATCCTTTGAAGTTCATGGTTGGTAACCACATCTATTTACGAGTGTCCCCAACTCGAGGCGTTCAACGTTTCGGAGTCAGGGGTAAGCTCGCACCTCGCTATGTCGGGCCATTTGTAATCATTGAAGAATGTGGACCCGTGGCTTATCGTTTGCGACTTCCTTCACGACTTGCCGCCATCCATAATGTTTTCCACATATCCCAACTCAAGAAATGTGTTCGAGTTCGTACGGAAATCCTTGATCAACAGGAAATTTTAGTGGAGCCCGATCTCTCATATACCGAATATCCACTCAGAATTCTGGATCAAAAAGAGAGAGGTACTCGTCGAAAGGTGGTAAAAATGTATAAAATTCAGTGGTCTCATCACACTGAAGAAGAAGCCACCTGGGAGACGGAGGATTATCTTAATCGACATTATCCGGGTTTCCTTAGCTCCACCTCAGGTATATCATTTTCCCCACCTCAATTCAATCATCCAATCTCGGGACGAGATTCTTTTTAAGGGGGGTAGGTTGTGACACCTCAGGTGTTAGCACATTTAAATACAATCAATGTACCTTAGTTAAAGTTAAAAGAAAAATTTGAGAAATTAATTCAAAGAGAAAGGATCCAATAAAAGACCAATCATACAAAAGAAATTAAAGGAAAAAGAAAAAGGAGTGAAAAGCTACTCAAAATTTAACTCAAAAATGTGCACAAAATTTTTATTGGCTCATGAGAGGTGTTTCAATTGACATGTGCTCAATTGAACTTCAGCTAAAATCAAGTCAAAAACTGAATAAAACTAAAGTCCTTTTGTGCAAATATGCAATTGTACCAATAGTTCAAAATGTGAGTTTCAAATGAAAATTTGCATAACACGAAAGTTGTAGATCTTGAAAAGTTATGCAAAAGTGGTATTCAACACTTTTCCATTTGAGCCCTCCAAATAAGAGATAATTTCAGTTTACCAAGGGGTCCCTGGATTTTCAGAAATCGCAAAAGAGCCCCCATCTCCATCTCTCTCCCGGCTGGCTCTGCTTCGCCCGCCGCCCGCCGTACGCCGCCGGTGGACTTCGTCCACCGTGCGCCCGCGGCCAAATGGACCCGGGAAGTCCCCCAGCGCCACCTGGCCCGCCCCTTGGCAGCTCCTCACGCGCACACGCGTCCCAGGCCGCTCCCCGAGCCGCCACGACACCCCCCGCCCTGCGCCGCGCCGCTGCAGCTCCGCTCGCTCGCCGTCGTGCGCCCCTGACCCAAATCGACCGCCCCCAGTCGCTACATACCTCGCCCAGGAGCTCCTTGCCCTATAAAGACCCCCAGAACTCCACCGTCGCGCCCCTTCTTCCCCTTCTTCCTCCCGCCGCTCCGCCATGGCCGCCGAGATCCAGCTCTCGCGGACCGGCTAGCCCAGCCCCACATTGCCCCCTCCGACCATCGCAATAGCTTTGCCACCTCCTAGTTACGCTCCACGCGCGCGGAATCGAACCCAAACCTCCTCCCGACGCCGTTTCCCTTTTGCGCCGCCGCCGGCGAGCTCAGGCTCACCGCGGACCGGCCAGCTCCGAAGGAGACCGAGCAGGACAGCTACCCCAGAAGCATCCACGAGCTCACGCGGTGCTCGTGAGCGCCCTGTTCCGCTACCACGAGCCCTCCTTCACCTCCAGCACCGGCAAACCGAACAACCGACCCGCCATTGACGCCAACGAGCTTGAACCCGTGCACCAAACACTCGAACGTCGGCCAGGGTAGGTGTTCCTCGATCCCTTCTCTCCCACACGCCTCCCCGTGGCAGCCCCGGTAAGCCCTGCACCGCAGAACACCACCGGCAAGATGCCACAGCGACGAAGGCCGGCGAAGGACCCGGTTGTAATTTCTTTTTTTTCGTTCAAGGGTGTTTCTGCAAGTATTCTAGGGTATACCAGTGAACTTCTAAAATGCGAAACAAATCACAGAAAAATCAGAAAAATACAAACTCAACTGATCTGGATTCCTTGTAACAAAATCTACAAATTTTGTAACATTCACATCTGCAGAAACTTAACCGATTTTAATCTGAGAAAAAGAATAAGAAACCCACCTTATGCATGTTCATGAAGTTCTACTCAGCAAATGACCTTGATTTTTGGATATGTCATCACTAATAGAATAATAAGATTACAGTAAAAATATAACACCAAACCAAAACAGTTATCATGTTGGGACAATCAAGATTCTCTAACCTATTGTTAGATTTCTCGATTTAATTCAGGAAAATATGCACATGAACTTGCTCTGAAATTTTTACTGCATGCTTGTCCCACTGAATCCCTACTAATATCTAAATTTCAGATTTAGTAGAGTTCATTTGCTATATACCATGATTTATGCTTGTTTAATAAACTTAATTCCTCATATATAGTTCTTATGCTCAGAAAAATCTATATTTATTTTTGGAGCCTGTTTTTAACTCTGTGTTCCTGTCTAAAAATTTTGAGCTACAGTTACTGAGTTTTGCTTTGTTGAATAATCATGCTTAGCATCTTAGGACTAGATTTACTTTTTTTGTTCTGAGTAATCTACAACGTTTCTGATCATTATTTTTGGGCACGATATTGTTTAGAGGATTCTATACCTGTAATAAAAAGTTCATATGCAATACTGGTTAAATGCACCCTGAGAAATTTATGCAAACTCATGCTAAGTTCACTGAATAACTAATTTATCATAGTGAGTTAAATCTTGAAAAAATTTCTGAAGTATGTTTAACTCATGACTAGTCTCTGGTAAAAGTTTGAGAGCCATATCCCTAGTAAAACTCTCTGTAGAATTAATCTTAGTTAAAAGCTTGCTGATTTTGTTCTTTTTATTACCTCAGTTATATAAGTGAATAAAATCTGGAAAACTTTTAGTGCTGAGTAGATGCTATGAAGTTGCTCTCGTAAAATTTGTAGCACCAGAACCCATATTAAACATTCTGTACAAAAAGATGAAGTAACTAGAGTGATCTACTTGCATGAATAGTTATAGTTTTTGCTTTGTGGTTAAATGCTGAAATCTATACCATAAGTACTTAATTTGAATCTGGGTTACTTAATGTTTCCTCACTAGCTCATTAGTAATTTTGGGTTGTTACGAAATAATGAAAGCATGCTATGTGTTGAAATTAAAAATGGAAACCAAAACCCCACTCATTCATGAAGAAACGTAGTTATGTTTACTACTCTATAAATGACTGCCCATGAAATAAACTGTTGAAATCATCACTAAAGTAACTTTTGTTGGACTACAACTTTATCGTGAAGGAAAGAAATTGTTATCCATGAATAACTCATAATCTTGCATTGCATTTAGAAGCGGTTAATCTCGCGGACGGTGACTACGAATTGGTGCCCGCGGACTCTCGTGCGGAGCAGGAGGTTAATCTAACTGTGCTAACTTGTCTCAAGACCTGGGCCAAGCCCCAGAGGCTTTTCTGCCTGACAGTGCCCAAGAAGGCAAGCCCCGGAGCATAATCCCACTATTTTCCGAATTATCATTCAGCTATCTATTTATTAATGTACTGTAATATTTTGTTTTCTGCATTTAAGTTTTCTAGGCGTTGATCGAAAACCATAGATGCATGATCCCTAGGAACCTATGTTTGATACCGGATCGCTTTATTGACTAGTTGCCCTGCTAAATAGGTACGGTACAAGTCGAGTGGTTTCCTGCCTCCCGCGAGCAAATAGGAATTGTACTGACTTTAATTCCTGTTGAAATGTAAGGACAACGGGCGGGGTTGTGTAGTTGTGATACCCCGCTGGTATAGTCAAAAATGGCTAAGGTCGCGGTGTGTGGCTCATTTCGTTAAGCGTTTGAAAGTACTAGCCACATACCGAGAAATATGGTAATCGGTAAGCTTAAGTACCTGATTGGACCGGCGAGTGGAACGACCATTCACCCTCTTGGTAGAAGTAGGGTTTATATTTTTGTCGCGATGTACGGGTGCAGAGTGGTCGGACTCTGTAGTCGGGGAGGGTGACCCGGATCCACGGACTGGAAAGAAAGGGGAAAAGTAGCGTGGGCGGGAGCGAAGTCAATCCCCATGCGTGTGGTCTAGGTTCCCCTGGCCAGGTTGAAATTCGATTCGGAATCGTCCGCCTCTCACGGCATGAGATTGCTTAATGATTTCGGTCACATAGAGTAACAAGTGGAACATGATGATGATAATACTGCTGGTTGATTAAATGATTGCTCTACCATGTTTGTGTAGAGTTAGTTGCAAATTTAGACTGGTTAATCCCACTAGAATCTGGCTAAGTAAAACCTGAAAGTAAGGATCAACACTTAGCGGCATTTTCGGCAAGCAAACCCCACCAACCAAAAAGCCTTGCATGTCTAGTTATCGGACTATGTTATATCCGGTGACGGGTCAGTCTTGCTGAGTATTAGTATACTCAGCCTTGCTTGTGGCACTGTTTTTCAGGTACTAACTTTGAAGATCTGTTTGCAAGTCTTACTTGGCCTTGTACTCTGCCTCCGGGTTGGTCTGTTGAGTGGGATGGCCCTTCAGCTGGTGCTAATCGCCCTCCCGCTGAGTGACGCATTCGTACGGGCTTTATCGATGCGTCACGTTATCTCGCTAGTTATCTTTATTGCTTCCGCTGAACATGAGACTTGAATAATTGAGTAGTTGGAACTCCGTAGTCCTTTGCTACTCTGAACATGGTTTGTAATAAATTTTCTTTCCGCTGCAATCACTCTGAGATGTATGAAATGGTTTGTATTGTAATCTCTGGGCTCACCTTCGTGTGAGTGTTGTCTGCTGATCCTGGAATAGCGTGGCTTTTATCGAGGCTTCACTCGAGGAACTACCGGTGAGTGCCAAATTGGGTCAGAGTTGCTTAGCAACAAAGATCAGCGCACCCGGGCCCAGTAGTTTTGGGTGGTTCCGCCACAGCTGGGGTGCCCGAAACTCCGATGGGAGCACGAACACCATGTTCACATCAGCCGATGGCTTCTCATCAGCTTTTGCCTGCTTGGGGCACCACTCCTTCCTTGGAGGGCGCCTCTCCTCCCTTTGCGGTCGCCTGACTTGCTCCACGAGATCCGGACGCGCCTTCCTCAGCACGTCGAGGTACTTTGCTTCTGCCTCTTCCAGGTTGCGCAAACGCTGCACTCTGTGCTTCTGCGAGCGATTAAGCCCGTCAGGACACCACCGTGGGTGATGGTGCCTGTCTTCTTCTTCTGGCTCGTTATCACCCCTGGATGGGCGCCTCACATGATCGTCTTGACGTGTTCTGGGCCCTAAGCGCCGGAACACCGATATCTCGTCCCGCTGGCGCCCTCGAGGCCTGCACTCCAAGCAATCATCTATAGTAGGCAATCGGCTCATGCCGGAGTTCCAGCAATACCTGAAAAATGGGCAATGCCAGTGGTCGCGTACAGCCTGGCGTCTCCCCAGTGTCCTTCCTGTGCGGTGCTCGTACTCATCCTCTTCCGATTCGAATCAGCGGCGCAACTTGTACTGGTACTGGTACTTTCCCAGAAGCCGATTAGAAGCTGGAAACTGGTTGCGGATGTGACGCACTTGCTCTTTAGTCACATGTTGCCGCTCCAGCTCGTGTTCATCCTGTGGCCGTTTGCCAGAAGCGGCTTCTCTCCTCTGCTTGTCATGGCGGCGCATAGGTCCCACCATGTTGATCTGGAATGCTAGATCCTGGCCCTCGGACCCGAAGTCTGATAGCTCCACGACATTAACTTGCGGGAAGGGCTTTGTGTCAACCTTCATTGTGTGTTGAGCCAAGATTAATCGGCCTTGCTCGATAGCCGATTGGATTTGACGACGCAGCTCCTTGCATTCACCCGTGGTATGAGTGAACGAGTGGTGCCATTTGCAGTACAGCCTCCCCTACAGCTCTTGTGCCGTCGGAAGCTTGTGATTCTCTGGGAGCTTCAGCTATTTTTCTTTGAGGAGCAGGTCAAATATCTGCTCTGCTTTGGTCACGTCGAAGTCGAAGCCCTTCACAAGCCCCTGCTGTTTGATCCACTTGCACGAGACAGGGTTTGCCCCTCGAGTCCACTCTACTACGGCCACTTCTTGCTCCTCGCCAGAGTCATCAGATTCATCCGCCTGGGCCATATTTACATGGCGCTTGAACTTGTCTTGGTACAGCTCAGGATGATAATGCTCATATGCCGTAAGCTTCTGCACCAGGTGCGCCAGAGACGTGAACTCCAACTGAAAAGCCAGATCCTTGATCGGCTTAGCGAGTCCCAGAATAGCCAAATCGACTGCCTCCTTCCCTGTGATGCGTGATGAGTTGCATCGGTTCTTGACTTCTCTGAAGCGCTGTATGTACTCCGACACAGTCTCTCCTCGCTTTTGCCTGACTTGGGCGATGTCGGCAATTCCAGCTTCAGCAGCCTCTGAGTGGTACTGGGTATGGAATTGATCTTCCAACTGCCTCCAAGTTCGAATCGAATCCGGAGCCAATGACGCGTACCATCCGAAAGCTGGGCCTGTAAGGGACTGGCCGAAGAACCGGACCCTCAGAGGATCCGATACTGAAATCATCCCAAGCTGTGTTAAGTATCGGCTCACATGCTCTATGGAGCTGGCCCCTTCTGACCCATTGAACTTGGTGAACTCAGGAAGCCGATACTTGGGTGGCAACGAGATCAAGTCATAATCACTTGGATACGGCTTGGAGTAGCCGATCGCTTTCCTCTTGGGCATGATGCCAAACTGGTCTCTCAGTATTGCACTGACCTGCTCCACACTAAGAACTCCTGGGGCCGATGGCTCAGCACTCGGCCCAGTAGCGTACTTTGCCAGCCACGCTTGTTTCTCCGCATCTACTCCAGAAGCTCCTGGGTTTACCATCTGCACCGAGCGTGTTGGATTAACGCTGTCAGGGATGTAGGCGCACGTGTAGCCGTGCGGGATCTCCTTGGGTGGCTCGGTGAGGAATTGGCCTTCTCCAGGATCGCCGCCAATCTTATGGACGACGTAGATCGGCGAATTTTGTGGTCTTGGGGCCGCAAATGAGAACGGCAATTGCGGCCTAGAATGCAGTGCAGCTTCCTCTGTGTGACTCCCCAGGGTTGGTCCCGATGGAGAGTACTGGTTCTTGATTATCTCCTGGATGACGCGGTGCGCCATGCGCTCAAGCTTGTTCATCAGGATCTGAGAGTGCCGATGAAGCGAATGGGTCACTATGTAGTTCATCTCCTGACGCAGGGCCCTGGTGCACTCCTCTGATGGTACAGATAGGTCCACATTGTCGAGAGCGCCTTCTGGCGAGAACCCCTTCCATCTGATGCCATGGTTGCGGGTCCTCTCAAAAGAGCCGATGAGATCGGCTTCCAGCAGAGCTTTGATCTCATCATACTTCTTCTTGTGTTCAGGAGAAAGCTCTTCATACGTGACGGGCTTGGGAGCGGGTTCTTGATCTTGAGCTCCAGACATTGTTGCCGAGAAGGATCCCACCGGGCGTGCCAGAATGTGTTGTCGGTCGAAACCCACCGGCGAGTAGCGATGGGCAACACGAAGAGCCGGGAGGTTGCCGGGGCGCTGGCAGGCACTGCTCCCTCATCGACAGCCCGCAATTCCGTCACGCGCCCGGAGGTTCTGTGGAAAACTGGGCGTGCCACCTGACCTATACCCGATCAGGAGGGTGCAGATGTGCTCCGAACAGTTTCCTGCATACAAAGACATGTGTAAACATAAGTCCGAGCCGTGGTCGGCTCCCCGGGACGACTCTTGCATCGGCTTTAAAGAGCCGATCGAGTCCCGGTGTCGGGTTGGATCTGCATCTATCCAGATATTGATGAATAAAGCAAATAACTGTAAAGCTGCTTCAATTAAATCTAGCTAATCTAATCCACGATGGTAAAAGCTTCATTGCGAGATCGGAACATCCTACATGTGACTAGGCCTAATGAACGTAACAGACAACTGAACCAGAACCCAAACAGAGGCCTAAGAACTAGCAAAAGCCGATTCCCGGAACAATACCTATCAAGGCCAAGATAAAGCATCTACTACGCCACCGGATCATCCAATCCGTTTGCAAGGCCTAACCTATCAGATATTACGCCAACTCCTAAGATAAGAGCAAACCATAACAGATTAGATCTACTAGACACAAAAGAAGCAGGGTGGTGCCTCTGTGCGACTAATTCTATGCGACAAGAACTAGCACAAGATTGAAACGTGACGGCACAGAGACAACGTGATATAGAGTACTGTTCATGCGCGGGCATTGCAGCAGGGTACTGTAGCAGGATACTATTCACGCGTGAGAAAAGGCTAGGGTTAGCCTTGGGTGCCCCCCTTCCCCTTGCTTTTATAGCCCCTGGGCGCTCCCTTAGGTGGGCTCCTCTTGGGCCCCACCTTGGGCGTCCCTTTTGGGCCTGAGAAGCCCATTAGTGCACCTAAGCCCAGTCTAATTTGGATCCCATCCTTATCAGGCTTCTTTCCCTTAAGTGTGTGACCCTATGGGCTCACATGCGAATAGACATGGCCCAAGTACTCTTACTCGGCCCAATAGTAGAGAGCAGCCTCTAGCGAGACATGTCAACTCCTATACGCACGCAAAGATCATATCAGATGAGCCGTCACAATGTCATATACATGTTGTTCCTTTTGCCTCACGATATTTGGTCTAGCTCCAAGCCAACCGCTCTTTCTCGATCCTGTGATTCGGAATCCTTGGTTAACTCTTAACCCCAGCATGACCATGCATTTCCTGATCCGAATCACTCGAGGGGCCCAGAGATATCTCTCTCTTGCAGAGAGGGGCAAATCCCATCTTGACCGACCATGTCTCACAGCATGCTTCTTGACAGACCCGAAAGCCACCTTTATAACTACCCAGTTACGGTGTAGCGTTTGATGGCTCCTAAGTAAGTCGGTTCACATCTTAAGTACATACGATGATCTCAGGTCTTAGGACACAGCATACATATTGTGTAATGAGAAGTCATTATCTCGTGTTGGGTCAGTTCAGTCTCATGTCTCACATGAGACCACACTATTAGTTTGACATCCCCATGTCCATGACTTGTGAAACATAGTCAATCAACTAATACATGTGCCAGTCTAATATTCATGTGTGTCCTCACATGAACTCCGACTAGGAACATTTTAGAATATCCATACAAGTAAAGAGTTTCTCAAATACTTCACATAAGCATTAATCAATACAAGTTGTCATCCATGGATATTCAAGGAACACTTTATTAACCATTAATACAAGGAAATATGATTGCCTCTAGGGCATATTTCCAACAAGCAGTTGGTGCCATCTTCGATGGCAAGACGACGAAGCGCAAGGAGGACGCACCCGCGGAGGTCAGCAGCAAAACCAAGACCCCCGCGAAGAAGCTGAAGTGGGGCAAGAAAGGAAAGAAGAAAGGCCCACAGAACCAGTACGGTCAGGGGCAGGAGGAGGACTCCGATGAGGCTCTCGCCATCTCCCTCGACCGCAAAGGTTCCCGAGGCCCCCCTCGGGGCGGCAGCGGC
The DNA here is from genome assembly GCF_016808335.1 of Panicum virgatum. Taxonomy (NCBI): domain Eukaryota; kingdom Viridiplantae; phylum Streptophyta; class Magnoliopsida; order Poales; family Poaceae; genus Panicum; species Panicum virgatum. The sequence continues at coordinate 14,684,685 of NC_053142.1, read as the reverse complement.
CTATTCGACGACATGCTCAAGATGCCGTGTGTTGGCGCTCCTTAAGTATCCATTTTATCCCCTGTTTAACTTTGATAATGGCATGAATTTAATATCAGAATCACTAACCATCCTAACCTTGGCCCAATTATTGGTCGTTTTCGCGTTTGCACATATATTTTGGAAGTACTTCGTTTTTGCAGGTTTTTGACTAATTTTGGAGCATGAAATTACGAGGCCCACGATCACGCGATGACACGAAGAAAGACGAAGGCCAAAGCCCGAACAAAGGATCGAAGGCCATGATGATTAGAGGCCCGTTCATGCACATCCACCCTCCAATGAAGCCCAAAGGACAAAGCCCACAAGATAAGATCAAGATGCTTCGGGGCTAAGCAAAGCAAAGAGATATTTAAGGAAGGATTTTCCATCCTATCCTTTTCCTCGAAGAAATCTCGAAGATAAAGACGTCTAATGGGGTGCAATCGTTAAAGGCATAAACTCTAGAAGATTCCAGGAGACTTGGGGAGAAAGAAGGACACAAGACGGCGAAGGAATGAGCTAGGCCGACCGGCCTAGGCCCATTGGGCCGGCCGGCCCAGTCCTTTTTTAGGTCGGTTCGGCCTCCCCTTTGACCTAGGGTTCCCTGAGGCTATTTAAAGACCCCTCCCCAAGGTTCACGCAGAGATCAATTCGGGAGATGACGCCATGGAGCAGAGAAGATAGAGGGACACCTCTCGGAGAGCCGAGGGTCCTGCTAGTTGTAACACCTGGTTTATAAAAGGACATAAACCGAGCAATCATATACGTGCCAGGATCAAGTCACACGTATATACAACAGAATGAACAGTATATCACAGCACATATCATGTAAAAGATATAATAAAGCGAGTACGAAAATTATTTATTACAATAATGACAAAAGTCTGGTACAGAATATGCGGAAGTGTAATACATAAACGATAACTCTCATCGGAAGCTGAGCAGGGCGCCACAGGGACGTCGACTGGGAGACGAATGCTTAGAAGTCCTCGTACTCCTGGTAGCTCCGGGTGAACTCCCTCGCGTCGGTAGGAACTGAGCAGCAGTAGAGTATCCCAAAGAGGAAAAAGAGCAGAGTAGGCAAGAGTGAGTACACAACTTGTACTCAACAAGTATAACACAAACTATGAGGTTCTAAGGTTGGCTGACTCAACGGCATTAGCTTTTAATCTTGGCAAAATTTATTAAAGCTATTTACTACAAGTTGATGAGTTACCATACCCCATATACATAGTAATTAATCAAAATTAAATTATGAACTACTGAGAACCAAACCAAACCACCAAGGTAACCCCACTAATCAAAAGGAGGATCTAGGCCGCTCATGACCGTGAGCACGGCTAGTATACCCGTTTTACACTCTGCAAATGTTGCACATCTTTACCCACAAGTCGTGAGCTACGCTAGTTGTTCATCACACTTCCTTAGGTGAGATGACTAGCAAACTCACTACGAGGCCTTTACAAAGAATCTCGTTGGTAAGGAATAACCGCGAGGGTTGGATCGGCGACTATGGAGCAGGTCTAGTGGGCGTCAAGAATACCACAGACGAGGCCACTCAGTACGAGGGCCATAGAAGGTCTAGTGGGCGCTGTTGGCCTAGGTTGTCGCTCTAATGATGTACGGTCCTTATGGAGAGTAGCTAGCACAAAACACAGTGCGAGCCCCCTAAACCAAGTTTCTAGAAAAACCAATTTTAAACGAGACGTGAGCCTCTCAAACGGGCCACTCCCAGAATTAAGTTGCATATACCATTAATCAAATTAATTAAAAAGGACCATTATGTGTTATAGTGCGGCACCTAGCACAACTAACCAAAATGCAACAAAAGGTATTTATATAAAGGATAAATGTGGCTAGGAAATCCTTATAAGCATACAGTATTAAAATGCAGTATGGAATTGTATTTAAAGTGATGGGTGGTGTTCATGTTATACTTGCCTTCCTCAAACTGCTCCTACTGCTACTAAAACTACTCAGAAGATGGCTACTCTGGGTAATGGTACTGGGGCTCCTCAGATGGATCAACGTCTACTCACGAACACATGGCCACAAATAATACACAACATAAACATACATACAAACAATAGCAAAACCTAAGAAATAGTACAACAATACATGAAAACAACAAACAAAACTATGCTAGAACTATTCTACGCATTCCAATGACCGCGTGGACATAAAGAACACCTAAAACGGAGTTAAAACGCGAAAACTAGGCCTAAAACAAGATCCAGGGGCTTAACTGGAAGAAAAACAGGGTTTCTGGGGGTTTTCTGCAAAAACTGAGGGTCTAAACATAATTAAACATTAGTTCTAGGGTCTAACGTGCAAAACTACCAAGGGTGGATGGTGGGTTCTAATTTAAAGAAACTCAGGGGGTCCGTGCAAAGTTTTGGGCCAAACTGCAAATACTTTTGAACGGGCGCGGACTGCGGGTTGAATATAGAAAAGCTGAGGGGCTCTTTAACAATTATGCCAGGCCGAAGGGGTATGCGTGATCCTCGGCCGTCGGATCTGGATCTGGCGGCTCGGATCTAATCAACTCACGTTCTAATCCTGGGCATTGCTTCCAGATCGGGCGGCTGGGATCGACTGGGCGCGCGGGGCAGCGGCGGGGCTCGCTGGCGACCTTGCTCCACGGCGGAGCACGGTCGGAGTTCTTCGAACTCGGCGTTTCCGGGGTGAATCGAGCTTGGGTTTGGGTCGGGAAGGGACTACGTGACACGCGTAGTCCACCTGAGGCCTTTGCAGGCCTCGGGGAGGTCCGTAGCGGCGTGTGCTACGACGGCGACGGCCTTGCGCGGCGGGGTTCGCCGGTGCATGGCGTGCAGGATGCTAAGGTGCGCTACAGGCTAAATCAACTAGCGTAAAAGCATGGCGGGGACTAGGGGGTGCTCACCGAGGCTTGAAACGGCCGGGGAATCGCCAGTGGCGAGTAATCGCGGCGGCGCATAGAACTCACTGGCGCGGAGTCCCGGGGAAAATCCCGTGCGTGCGGGGGTGGATGTCGGGGATGGTGGCCGCGGTGACACTCCAGACACTAAGGTGGAGCTCCTGCGGCGACTTTTGGTGGCGGAGGTGGCCCGGGTGTGCGGAACCACGGCGACGGGTGTTCTGCTCTAAATAGAGGCAAGGCGAGGCAGTGGCGCTGGGATGCGGTAGTGATGGTGGCGTGGTGGGATTAGATCACAGGAGAGGGCGCCGTGCGCTAAAAAGGGAGGCGTGAACCTGGACGTGGTTGCCCGGGAGGGAAGGCCGGCGAGAAACTCGGGATTGGCTCCGTGCGCGTGAAAAGCATATCGTGGAACAACCCGGCGTGATCTTGGCTTGATGGGGAAACTTCTAGAGGGATAAAGGCGCTGGGTGGCTAACCAGGGGCTTACGAGATAGGGTGGTGCGGTCTGGTCCATGGCGCAGAGGAGCGAGGCGAGCGGGTGGAGCAGAGGCTCGGCGCGGATCGCGGGCAGAGGAAGGGGAAGGAGCTGACCGGTGGGTCCGGTCTGGTAGCGGTTTAGGCGAGAGCGCGCGGTGCAGGCGAGCGGGCCGTGCGGGGCAGGCCGGGGCGCACGTGTGCGGAGGGATGGGCCGCGGGTGTGGGCTACGCGGGGAGAGGAAGCGGTCCGGCTGGGAAGGAGAGAGGAGAAAGGAGCGGGTTGGGCTCAGAGAAAAGAAACGGGCCATGAGGAGAGGGAAAACTGGGCCGGGGTTTTGGGACTGGGCTGGGATGCTGGGTTTTGCTATGTGTTTTCCTTTTCTATTTCCTATTTCCTATTTCAAACACTACTCAAACCTAATTGAATTCAAATTCAAATTTGAATTCAACCCTAGCACTCAAACAAATAACAGAGATGCTCCAGCATGAATGCACAAACATTTTAACCCTATGATAAATTTTAATTTCTTGAGGATCAAAATTAGATTAAATGCAAGACTAATCATAATAAACCTTAGAAAATTAAATGAAACCAATTAAATTTATTATTAAATGATGGAATTTAAACTAGGGTGTTACAGACCCTACCCCCTTATAGGAATCTCGTCCCCGAGATTCAGCTGGACTGGCTAGCAAAGAGATCTGGATATGTCTTCCTCAGCTCATCTTCTAGCTCCCATGTAACCTCAGCTTCACTATGATGACTCCACTAAACTCTGCACATCTTGATGCGCTTGTTCCGTGTAACCCTCTCTGATGTCTCCAGAATCTTCACCGGATGCTCAATATAGGTCAGATCTTCCTGCACATCTAACCCATCCAGTGGTGCCTGCTCCTCAGGTACTCGCAGACATTTCTTCAGCTGAGAGATATGGAAGACATCATGTACTCCCGAGAGATCAGTGGGCAACTCTAGGCGATAAGCAACTTCGCCTTTCCTCTCCAGCACCCTGAATGGACCAATGTACCTTGGTGCTAATTTCCCCTTGAGATTAAACCTGCGGATTCCCCGCATTGGTGACACCTTCAAGTACACATAATCGTTCACCTTGAAGGTCAGGTCCCTCCGTTTGCCATCTGCATAGCTCTTCTGCCTAGTTTGTGCAATCCTCAGATTTTCCCGCACAGCCTGTACCATCTGCTCTGCATCTTCTATAATGTCAGGGCCAAAGAGCTGCTTCTCATCAATCTGATCCCAATAAAGTGGAGTCCTGCACTTTCTGCCACACAATGCCTCAAAGGGGGACTTCTTCAGACTGGCCTGATAGCTGTTGTTATAGGAGAACTCAGCGTACGACAGGCACTTATCCCAACTGGTACCATACTGAATAGCACAAGCTCTCAGCATATCCTCCAACACCTGGTTGGTTCTCTCTGTCTGCCCATCTGTCTGAGGATGATAGGCAGTACTGAAGCACAGCTTCGTATCCAACAAATCATGGAGCTGCTCCTAGAATCGTGAAGTGAACTGTGATCCTCTGTCCGATATGATCTTCTTTGGCACACCATGTAAATAGACAATCCGAGAGATGTACAACTTTGCAAGTTTAGCACCGGAGTAAGTAGTGTTCACTAGAATGAAGTGAGCAACCTTCGTCAAACGATCCACTACTACCCATATAGAGTTGTACCCCTGCTGAGTACGAGGTAATCCCACTATGAAATCCATTGTGATCTCCTCCCATTACCACTTGGGAATCTTCAACGGCTGCAACAAACCGGCTGGCCTCTGATGCTCTGCCTTCGCACGCTGACATGTGTCACAGATGGCCACATACTCGGCGACTGAATGCTTCATCCCGGGCCACCAGAAATGCTCCTTAAGATCATAGTACATCTTAGTACTGCTTGGATGAATAGAGTAAGCCGTATCATGAGCCTCACTTAGAATCAACTTCCTGAGATCATTCCCCTCCGGCACACAAATCCGGTTCTTGTACCACAAAGTACCCTGATCATCCTCTCTGAAATGGGGAGCCTTGCCTTTCTTGAGCAACTCACGAATCTCCTACAGCTTCTCATCTTCCTTCTGATGCTGCCGGTTCTCTGCCTCTAGAGTGGGCTCTGCCTCGAATGCTGCACTCGATGTATGATGCAAGAAACGCAGACTCAACTGCTCAAACTCCTCACATAACTCCTGAGGCATATGGAAAGCAACGGCCATGTTGACATAGCTTCTTTTGCTCAGAGCATCTGCCACAACATTGGCCTTACCCGGATGATAGTGAATCTCCAGGTCATAGTCCTTGACCAGCTCTAACCATCTCCTCTGCCGCATGTTCAGCTCATTCTGCGTGAAAATATACTTGAGGCTCTTGTGATCAGTGTAGATATCACACTGCTGCCCATACAAGTAATGCCTCCAAATCTTCAGAGCATGCACAACTGCTGCTAGCTCAAGATCATGAGTGGGATAGTTCAGCTCATGCCGACGTAACTGCCGTGAAGCATAAGCAATCACTTTGCCCTCCTGCATCAGAACACAACCAAGACCATCCTTTGAAGCATCACAGTACACCGTGAACCTCTTGCTCTGGTCTGGCAGAGTAAGGACTGGCACCATAGTAAGCCTCTTCTTCAACTCATCAAAGGCCATCTGACGCTCATCTATCCATATGAATGCCGCAATTCTTCTCTAGCAAGGAAGTCAAGGGCTTCGCGATCTTGGAGAAATTCTCAATGAACCTCCGATAATATCCTGCTAAGCCCAAGAATGACCGGACTTCCTTCACCGTCTGCGGTGTCTCCCACTCGAGCACATCCTTCACCTTGCTCGAATCAACTGCAATACCTCCCTTGGAGATGATATGACCAAGGAACGGAACCTCGTCAATCCAGAACTTGCACTTGCTGAACTTAGCATACAGTTGATGCTCCCTCAATCTCTGCAACACGAGCCTTAGATGCTCTTCATGCTCTGCCTGTCTTGGAAAAGATCAAGATATCATCAATGAAGATCACCACGAAGACATCCAGATAATCCATGAAAACCATGTTCATCAAGTGCATGAAGAAAGCCGGGGCATTAGTCAAGCCGAAAGACATGACTGTGTACTCATACAACCCGTACTTGTAGGTGAATGTCGTCTTCGGAATATCCTCAGGACGGATCCTCAGCTGGAAATAACCCGAACGCAAATCAATCTTCGAGAACACACAAGCACCTCGAAGCAGATCAAAGAGATCCTCAATACGGGGCAGTGGATGCTTGTTCTTGATTGTAACTGCGTTCAGCTCCTGATAATCGACACACATTCTCTTCGAGCCATCCTTCTTATCCACTAGCAACAATGGAAAAGCCCAAGGAGAGAAGCTGCGACAGATATAGCCCTTGGCTAGCAACTCATCAATTGTCTTCTTGACTTCCTCATGCTCTATAGGTGCCATGCGGTAGGGCCGCTTTGCAATAGGAGCAGTGCCCGGCAAGAGATCAATAGAAAACTCGATGTTGCGTTCAGGCGGCATACCTGGCAGATCATCCGGAAAGACATCCGGGAATTCAGACACTATGCGAATACCGTCCGTGGGTCTAGCCTCCATCTGATGAAGAAATCCCGAGGGCTCTGAAGCACTGACTGTCACCTCTTGGCCATCGGATGTTAACAATTGAACTGTCCGCTGAGCACAATCAATACGGACTCCCCATCTGGTAAGGGTCTCCATGCCCAAAATCACATCTATCCCTGAGGAATCAATGACGATCAAACCATTGCGGAACTCTACCCCCCTTATGACAATACTAATTCTGGAGCCTATAGAACATGTGTGTATCTGGCCCCCAGGTGAGGTAACTACCATAGCTGTCCTCATACAAGTAACTGGTATACCATGCTTCTCGGCAAATGACTTGGAAATGAAAGAATGAGTAGCACCGGTATCGAAAAGCACTGTAGCGGGGTGAGAGTTGACCATGAACGTACCAATAACCACGTTAGGAGCCTCGGCCGCTGACTCGGCCGTCACGTGGTTCACCCAACCCTGTGCTGGCGCCGTGGGCTGAGCTGGGCGCCCCTGCTATCCCGCCTGTGCCTTCCGGGGGCAAGAGTTGGCGTAGTGCCCTGGCTGGCCGTAGTGATAGCACACGCGAGGAGTTGCTGGAGCCTGCTGTCCGGTAGGAGGAGCTGCCTGCCATGGAGCCTGCGGTGCTGGCGGACCTGGTGGAGCGGCGCGAGCCGGAGGTGCCAGTAACCTCGGGCCCTGACCTGCCTGCTGCTGCTGTCGAGGCGGGTACTGCTGCGGCCGCTGCTGGTACTGCTGGGGCGGCCGGTACTGCTGCTGCTGATACTACTGGGGCGGCTAAAGGCGAGGACGGGTGTTGCTGCCGGAAGCAACGGGAGTGATATTCCTCTTCTTATCCTCCATCTCCAGGTACTTGCGCTCCGTGTTGAGCGCGCTGTCAACCAGATGGTTGAAGTCGTCGAAGCGGAGGTTGAGCAGCGCGTACTGGATGTAGTCTTCCAGTCCCTCCATAAAATGCTCCTGCTTCTCGCGGTCATCTGCGACCTCGGCAGGGGCGTAGCGAGTGAGCTGAAGGAAACGATCACGATACTCCGTGACCGTCATAGTTCCCTAAGGTGAAAAGGATAGATGTATGACGAATGATTAGCTCATGCTTTAGAAAGATAGAATAAGGGGAATACTAGCTCAAAAGGAAATGCTGAATGACATATCTGAGTTTTACCTGCTTAAGTGCAAGGAACTCCTTCTTCTTCGTCTTCATAACGCCCGCGGGGACATTGTGGCTGCAGAATCGCTCCCGGAACTAGATCCAGGTGAATGCCTCGCGGTCCTGAACTCGGTGGGACTCCCACCAGTCCAATGCTGCCCCTCGCAGCTGTCCTGCTGCGTACAAGACTCGCTCCCGATCATCGCACTGGGCGATGTCCAGCTGGCGCTCCACTACACGGAGCCAGTCGTCTCCCTGAAGTGGGTCAGACGTGTGAGAGAACGTCGGCGGGTGACCCCTCAGGAACTCAGCACGCGCTGTCGCTGGTCTGCGGCGGTGGAGGAGGTGGAGGCTGAGTGTGAGCCTGCTGAAGTGCCTGAACAGTGTTGTTCAGGGTAGCCATCATCTGCATCTGGAGCTGGAAGTACTGCTCCGGGGTCAGAGGCGGGGGCATTGGGATCCCAGTACCCTGGTTATTCTGCCCTTGGTTGTTCTGCCCCTGCTGGTCAGAACCACGCCTGGTGTTCACCATCTGATTTTTGGTCCAAGGATTTCATGAGTAAGGATATTGCAGAAATAAATTCAGATGGATACGATATTTTTCTGCAAGAAAGACTTAGACATGATAAAGTAGACAGGATAGAGTGCATGGTTTTACCCCCAACGATCTAACTCATTTTATTAATTAATTAACTTTAACTTAAAACTGATTTTCATTAAACAAATATAACTACTAAACTATGCAATCAACCAAAAATCCAAATCAAACATGTAGCATAATAACAAGCATACAGTTTCACAACTTAGCCGAGTTTAACACACAACTCGACTAACACAACGCGTCGCAGAACGTTCTATCGTGCTATTATAAAGGGGGTCTTCGAGCTTATACCTATGATGGTCAAACGATTTTCTTCAGGCCAGAATCTACGAAAACTATTCTATAGAGAGAAATCAAGGCAAGACGAGTAAAAATCTTAGAATTCAAGGAGTATAATAGCAAAATAGTTTCAACAGATAAGGCTTAGAGAGAAGAAGACTTAAAACTCGACCAGTTCTATCTAGGCTTTCGTCCTATAGTCGATACGGCTCTGATACCACTCTGTAACACCCGGTTTATAAAAGTACATAAACCGAGCAATCATATACGTGTCAGGATCAAGTCACACGTATATACAACAGAATGAATAGTATATCATAGCACATATCACGTAAAAGATATAATAAAGCGAGTATGAAAATTATTTATTATAATAATGACAAAAGTCTGGTACAGAGTATGCGGAAGCGTAATACATACACGATAACTCTCGTCGGAAGCTGAGCAGGGCGCCACAGGGACATCTACTGGGAGACGAATGCCTAGAAGTCCTCGTACTCCTGGTAGCTCCGGGTGAACTCCCTCGCGTCGGCAGGAACTGAGCAGCAGTAGAGTATCCCCAAGAGGAAAAAGAGTAGAGTAGGCAAGAGTGAGTACACAACTTGTACTCAATAAGTATAACACAAACTATGAGGCTCTAAGGTTGGCTGACTCAACGGCATTGGCTTTTAATCTTGGAAAATTTTTATTAAAGCTATTTACTACAAGTTGATGAGTTACCATACCCCAGTTACATAGTAATTAATCAAAATTAAATTATGAACTACTGAGAACCAAACCAAACCACCAAAGTAACGCCACTAATCAAAAGGAGGATCTGGGCCGCTCATGACCGTGAGCACGGCTAGTATACCAGTTTTACACTCTGCAGAGGTTGCACATCTTTACCTACAAGTCGTGAGCTACGCTAGTTGTTCATCACACTTCCTTAGGTGAGATGACTAGCAAACTCACTACGAGGCATTTACAATGAATCTCGTTGGTAAGGAATAACCGCGAGGGTTGGATCGGCGACTATGGAGCAGGTCTAGTGGGCGTCAAGAATACCACAGACGAGGCCACTCAGTACGAGGGCCATAGAAGCTTACCACCCTTGCCTCATAGGTAAGTTACCCCAAACCAAAAAGACCTAATTATTACGCCAAGACCGTCCCATTCCAGTCTTGTGGTAGCGCTGTTGTTCCAGGTTGTCGCTCTAATGACGTACGATCCTTATGGAGAGTAGCTAGCACAAAACACAGTGTGAGCCCCCTAAACCAAGTTTCTAGAAAAACCAATTTTAAATGAGACGTGAGCCTCTCAAATGGGCCACTCCCAGAATTAAGTTGCATATACCATTAATCAAATTAATTAAAAAGGACCATTATGTGTTATAGTGCGGCACCTAGCACAACTAACCAAAATGCAAACCAAGGTATTTATATAAAGGATAAATGTGGCTAGGAAATCCTTATAGGCATACAATATTAAAATGCAGTATGGAATTGTATTTAAAGTGATGGGTGGTGTTCATGTTATACTTGCCTTCCTTAAACTGCTCCTGCTGCTGCTCAAACTGCTCAGAAGATGGCTGCTCTGGGTACTGGTACTGGGGCTCCTTAGATGGATCAACGTCTACTCACGAACACATGGCCAAAAACAATACACAACATAAACATACATGCAAACAATAGCAAAAACTAAGAAACAGTACAACAATACATGAAAACATCAAACAGAACTATGCTAGAACTATTCTACGCATTCCAACAATCGCGTGGACATAAAGAACACCTAAAACAGAGTTAAAACGCGAAAACTAGGCCTAAAACAAGATCTAGGGGCTTAACTGGAAGAAAAACAGAGTTTCTGGGGGTTTTCTGCAAAAACTGAGGGTCTAAACATAATTAAACATTAGTTCTAGGGTCTAACATGCAAAACTGCCAAGGGTGGATGGTGGGTTCTAATTTAAAGAAACTCAGGGGGGTCCGTGCAAAGTTTTGGGCCAAACTGCAAATACTTTTGAATGGGCGCGGACTGCGGGTTGAATATAGAAAAGCTGAGGGGCTCTTTAACAATTGTGCCAGGCCGAAGGGGTACGCGTGATCCTCGGCCGTCGGATCTGGATCTGGCAGCTCAGATCTAATCAACTCACGTTCTAATCCTGGGCATTGCTTCCAGATCGGGCGGCTGGGATCGACTGGGCGCGCGGGGCGGCGGCGGGGCTCGCCGGCGACCTTGCTCCGCGGCGGAGCACGGCCGGAGTTCTTCGAACTCGGCGTTTCCGGGGTGAATCGAGCTGGGGTTTGGGTCGGGAAGGGACTATGTGACACGCGTAGTCCACTTGAGGCCTTTGCAGGCCTCAGGGAGGTCCGTGGCGACGTGTGCTACGACGGCAACGGCCCTGCACAGCGGGGTTCGCCGGCATGTGGCGTGCAGGCTGCTAAGGTGCGCTACGGGCTACATCAACTAGCGTAAAAGCATGGCGGGGACTAGGGGGTGCTCACTGAGGCTTGAAACGGCCGGGGGCGTGACACAGCAGGGTTGGCGGCGAGCTCCGGTGGCGAGGATGGTGCGGAGGTCAGGGAACTGGCGCTGCAGGGCTTGCTCCGGGCCTCGGATCTCCCCGAATTGATGCGGTGTGTTGCTGCGGATGTGTATAAGGGGTCAGTGTGGCCGGGAATCACCAGCGGCGAGTAATCGCGGCGACGCATAGAACTCACCGGTGCGGAGTCCCGGGGAAAATCTCGTGCGTACGAGGGTCGATGTCGGGGATGGTGGCCGCGGTGACACTCCTGACACCAAGGCGGAGCTCCTGCGGCGACTTTTGGTGGCGGAGGTGGCCCGGGCGTGCGGAACCATGACGGCGGGTGCTCTGCTCCGAATAGAGGCAAGGCAAGGTGGTGGCGCTGGGATGCGGTGGTGACGGTGGCGTGGAGGGATTAGATCATAGGAGAGGGCGCCGCGTGCTAAAAAGGGAGGCGTGAACCTGGACGTGGTTGCCCGGGATGGAAGGCCGGCGAGAAACTCGGGATTGGCTCCGTGCGCGCGAAAAGCAGATCGTGGAACGACCCGGCATGATCTTGGCTCAGTGGGGAAACTTCTAGAGGCATAAGGGCGCTGGGCGGCTGACCAGGCGCTTACGAGATAGGGTGGTGCGGTCTGGTCCACGGCGCAGAGGAGCGAGGCGAGCGGGTGGAGCAGAGGCTCGGCGCAGGATCGCGGGCAGAGGAATGCTAAGGAGCTGACCGGTGGGTCCGGTCTGGTAGCGGCTTAGGCGAGAGAGCGCGGTGCGGGCGAGTGGGCCGTGCGGGCCAGGCCGGGGCGCACGCGTGCGGAGGGATGGGCCGCGGGTGTGGGCCGTGCGGGGAGAGGAAGCGGGCCGGCTGGGAAGGAGAGAGGAGAAAGGAGCGGGTTGGGCTCAGAGAAAAGAAACGGGCCATGAGGAGAGGGAGAACTGGGCCGGGGTTTTGGGACTGGGCTGGGATGCTGGGTTTTGCTATGGGTTTTCCTTTTCTATTTCCTATTTCCTATTTCAAACACTACTCAAACCTAATTGAATTCGAATTCAAATTCAAATTTGAATTCAACCCTAGCACTCAAACAAATAACAGAGATGCTCCAGCATGAATGCACAAACATTTTAACCCTATGATAAATTTTAATTTCTTGAGGATCAAATTTAGATTAAATGCAAGACTAATCATAATAAACCTTAGAAAATTAAATGAAACCAATTAAATTTATTATTAAAGATGGAATTTAAACCAGGTGTTACACTAGTTGTCTAGTGGATTCCCTAGACGACGTGGGAACCTTGCAAGGAAGACCACGTCAGAGTTCTGGAGCTAGGATCATCAAGATCAAGGTAGGGCCCTGGTTGTGATCTTGTGATGTACAATCATTCATGGTGAAGTTATTTGTGATTCCGAATGTTTAGCGACCATGTTCTCTCTTTCGATTTCGTTCTTTTCTTTGGGTTTGCTTCATCCTAGATCTATTATCGAGATAGATCGCTTAGCATGATCTTGTAGTCATGGTGGCTAGAGGTTCATGGCTGAACTACCAATGGGGGTTCAACTTGCTTCAGGGTACTTTTGTCGAAAGGGATGGCGTCGTGACAGGATGTTGTCACTAAGTAGGTGGGGTATCGAGGGATCGGATTGGAGATTTTGAGTTTAAAGATGCTTTTCATTGAGATTCACATCTATCTTACTTCACTACATCTAGCTGGAACTACAACATATGCATGATCTAGGTGATCTAGATTGGTTATCTCTAACTTTCTCTTGCTACCTTCGGTGTTTGTCGTTTTTAGTAGATTAGATTCGTTTTCACCATCTCAACACAAAGGAATCTCTATGTTAGTAGATTGTTTCTTGTCTCTTTGGTTCCGTGGATTGATAAACCTTGGGGTAATACTCTGAGGGAAAAGCTACACGAAACCGTGCGCTTGCGGTATATAAATCGGGGGCGCTAAGGAGCGTCAACAAGCTTTTCTGGCGCCGTTGCCGGGGAATCATCGATTTAAGATCCAATCTTACTTGCATTCGTAAATATTTCTTTTTCTTGATTTTTCTTTTTGACCTTTTTAGATCTCTTATTTTTCTGAGCTAACTAAAAAAACTGATCTATTCCACGAAAATCAATCTAATCTAGAGTTTGCTTTATTTTGCTTTATTTTTCTTTTATGTTTTAGATCTTGTATATTCATCTTTTAGATCTGGTATATATTTTTTTTCACTAACCCCTAATAGGAGATGGACGGGAGCCTCTCCAACAAACCCGAAAATTTTGTGGATGATCCAGAAAAAATTTACAGGCCAAGGAGACGAGAAGCACGATCAAGGAAGCCGGAACTAGTAGATCCAAAAGTCGAAGCCGACGGTTCATCGTCTTCACCTCAAGCAACTCCACCCACAAGTCCAAAGGAGGTGCCACTTCACTAAGGGATGGCGCTACCGGAGCAGGAGCATACGATCGGAGAGCTATGCACTCCGGACGTTCGGGATTTGCCGATCCAAAATCTCGACAACATTGGAGTTCCATTTGAGATCAAGACTTCAATCATAAGGATGGTGCAAAGCTCGCCCTTCACTGGAAAAGAAGACGCTAATCTACATGTTCAAGCGTTCCTCCAACTATGCCGCACCTTCGACATGCAAGGGATGACTCAAGATCAAATAAGAGCGAGGCTCTTTCTGTTCTCTCTACTTGGGAGAGCGTTGCAATGGCTTCATTCTCTACCACCGCGCACGGTGCAAAATTGGGAGTCCTTGATGAAAGAGTTCATGACGGAGTTCTACTCGCCGGGCAAGACCCAGATTCTGCGCAACAAGATTGCAACATTCGCGCAAGCCCTGACGGAGACTATTGCGGAAGCCTATGAGCGCTTCAATGACTACATCTGCGCCGTACCTCATCACAAGTTCTCAAGGGAGGATGTGGTCCAGAAGTTCTATCAAGGCCTCACTACTGCATCAAGGGGGATCATTGACGCATCGGCGGGAGGTTGTATCATTGAGCTCACGCCTACTCAAGTTTTCAAGCTATTCAAGAAGGTGGCGGACAATGACGCATGGGCATCATCGGGGCGCCTACAACCACTCCAAGCCGTGGGCGCCGCGAAGAGTGTATTGCAAGTGGAGCGTGAAGAAGTGCTAGAAGGGAAGATCGACTCGCTCATGAGAAGGTTGGAGAAGATGGAAGTGGAAAAGAGAGAAGCCCAAGCTATTGATTTGAAGGCGGCCGAAGCAAGGTCTACATGTGAAGAATGTGGAGAGTACGGCCACGTCCAAAAGAATTGCCCGGAGGAAGCCAAGATGCTAGACTACATGAAGAAGGGAGAATGGATTCCGCCAACCAACTTCCGCTACGGGCAAGGTAGACCCCAATTTAATGCAAGCTCTTCCATTCAAAACTCGGTGCCTCTACGTATACAATTGAAGGAGTTCATGGAGGAGCAAGGCAAGATCAACAAGGACACCGTCACCAAGTTCATTGTGTAAGACCCTAATTTAAATTTCAGCATTTAATAGTAAATTTAATTGGCTTTATTTAATTTTTCTAAGGTTTATTATGTTTAGTTGGCATTTAATCTAAAAATTTTGTTCCTTAAGTAATTAAAATTTTATCATAGGTTTAAATTTTGGTGTTGCATTCATGCTGGTACATAGTTTTAAATATTTGAGTGTGGTTTGAATTCAAATTTGTATTTGAATTCAAAATATATTTGAATTAGAAATAGAAAAGAGAAAAACCCAGATAAATAGAAAACTAACCCAGCCCAAAACCCCTAAACCCATCTAAACTCTAGCAGCGCCCCGTGGCCCAGCAGCAGCCTCGGCCCACTCCCTCACTCCGGGCCCAACCCGTTTCCTTTCTTTCCCACCACACCGGCCCACTTCTCCCTCTACCCAGCCAGCCCAGCTTCTGTCCCCGCGCTGGCCCAATGCCATCCCCCGCACGGCCCACACACCTCCCGCTCGCGCTCAGCCCGCGTCGGCCGCGCCCCTCCTCTCCTGGCCCAGCAAGCGCTCACTCCCTCTCTTCGCTCCAGCCCGACGCGCACCGCGCGCACACACCCGACCGATGGGGCGGCCCTACCCGTCGGCCAGCGCGCCGCACGCTCGCGCTCGGCCGCTCCCCACGTCTCGCTAACCCGCCGGCCCCACCCTCCAGGCTCTCCCTCAACCTCGCGCAACGGCTGCGCTCGTCACGCTGAGATCCCCGGTGGGCCTTCCTTCTGGGGCACGCACGCCGAGATCCCCGGCCTTGCCCTTTAAACGCCCAGCGGACCCCTTGCACCCGTCATCCCATTCCGCAGCGCAGCCTCAAACCCTAGCGCCACCGCCTTGCCCCTGCCCAGAGCAGAGCACCCACCGCCGGTAAGCGACTCCGCCGAGGCAATTCCACACCGTCGGAGCATCCCAGGCCGACCTGACCGCCGTGACTCCCTCGCAGGAACTCCACGGGTCGATCTGCGAAGTCCAGGAACCGGAGATGCCCCGCGGCAGCTCCTTCCCCAACTCCGCCGTGTGCCACCGCCCTCCCCCGACAACGTCGACGATCCTGCGCCGCTTCCCCGTCCAATCCCGACCCACGGTGAGCACGCCAGACCCTCCCTCGTTAGTTTGCAGTAGATCCTAGGGTCCGTGGGCCATCCCGGAGGCCGGGACGAGGCTCGACATCGTTCCGCCCCCGCGCGTGGTGCCGCTCCGCCGTGGCGGACCCGCTGCAACACCACCCCACTTCGCATAGGCCTTGCTTAGGCTCACTCTAGACTTGCACACACCCACGCTCCTTGCTGCGCCCCGAACCCGAGCCCAGAACCGAGTACACGGGCTCGCGACGGTGAGCGCCGCCGAGCAGGACCACCCCCACGGCTGCGCACCCCGCTTCGGCCATCCCCAACCCGCGCAGAAGGCTCTAGTGGATCACGCATGAAGTGCTGGTCCTCCTAGGCCAAAGCCCCGCTCGGATTGACCCCCAGAGTGCCGGATTGGGCATCTCCAGTGAAGCGCCGCCGCGGAAGCCCCTGCTCCGGCGAGCCGCGCCGCCACCCGCTCGCCCTTCGCCCGTGGCCGCCCGATCCTGAAACAACGGCCCCGATTAGAACTTGGGCCGATCCGATCTGATCCGCCAGATCGCGATCTGACGGCCCAGAATTGAAGATACCGGTTCGGCCCGCTCTTTTTGCATAAGAGTCCCCCACTTTCCTTGTTTTCAACCCGCAGTCCAGGACTGGGTAAAACTATTTCTAGTTTGGTCCAGATTTTTACGTGAACCCCCCTGAACTTTCCCAGAATAGAACCCGCCGTCCTGACTTGATGTTTTCGCGAGTTAGACCCAGAGTTTTAGTTTAATTATGTATAGACCCTCGGTTTTTGCAGAAAACCCCCTGTAACTTAGTTTTTCTCGCAGATAAGCCCCTAGAACTTGTTTTTAGCCTGGAATATGCGTTTTAGCTCCGTTTTAGGCGTTCTTTATGTCCACGCAATCGTTGTAACACGTAGAATAGTTTTAGACTAGTTTAGTGTGCTGTTTTTGTGTATTGATGTACTGTTTCTTAGCTTTTGTTAGTGTTTGCTTGTATGCTTATTGTTGTGCCTTGTTTTTGGCCATGTGTTCGTGAGTAGACGCTGATCCATCTGAGGAGCCCCAGTACCAGTACCCGGAGCAGCCGTCTTCTGAGCACTTTGAGCAGCAGCAGGAGCAGTACGAGGAAGGCAAGTATAACATGAACAACCCATCACTTTTAAATACAATTTCATTCTGCATTTTAATACTGTATGCCTATAAGGACTTTCCTAGCCACTTTATATCCTTTATATATACCTTTGGGTTGCATTTTTGGTTAGATGTGCTAGGTTGCTGCGCTATAACACATACTGGTCCTTTTTAATTAATTTGATTAATGGTTTACTTGAATTTAATTCTGAGAGTGGCACTCTGTGTGGCTTGAGTGGCTCACTTCTCGTTAAAATTGGTTTTGTTAGAAACATGGTTTAGGGGGCCAGCACAGTGCTTAGTGCTTGGTTGGCCACTCTCCATAAGGACCGGTTCATAGAGCGACAACCTGGGACAACAGCGCTACCACAAGACTGGAATGGGACGGTCTTGGCTTACTAATTAGGTCATTTTGGTTCGGGAGTAACTTACCTGCGGGGCAAGAGGGGAGTCGAGCTTCAATGGTGGTCAGGCTACGAGGCTGGTCTGTGTGTCTTGTACCCCCTCGAGGTGGACACCATCGTTGCATTGACTGAATCCTTAGCGGTTACACCTTACCAATGTGTCCTTTGTAACGGCCTCGTAGTGAGTTGCTAGTCATCTCACCTAAGGAAGTGTGATGAACAACTAGCGTAGCTCATGACTTGTGGGTAAAGTTGTGCAACCTCTGCAGAGTGTAAAACTAGTATACTAGCCATGCTCACGGTTATGAGCGGCCCAGATCCTCCTTTTGATTAGTGGGGTTATCTTCTTCCGACGAGGGAGGTGCCTCTCGGGGTTACCTTGGTGTGGTTTTGGTATGGTTTTCAGTAGTTCCATAATTAATTCTAATTAATTACTATGTAACTGGGTTTATGGTAACTCATCAACTCGTAGTAAATAGCTTTAATAAAATTTTGCCAACACTTAAAAGCTACTGCAGTCAGTCAGCCAACCTTAGAGCCTCATAGTTTGTGTTATATTTGTTGAGTACAAGTTGTGTACTCACCCTTGCCTCTTCTCTACTTTTTCCTCTTGGCTACGCTACTGCTGCTCAGTTCCTGCCGACACGAGGGAGTTCGCTCAGCGCTACCAGGACTCCGAGGACTTCTAGGCGTTCGTCTCCCAGTCGACGTCCCTGTGGCGCCCTGCTCAGCTTCGGAGAGCTTTTATCGTATTTGTACTTCGCTTCCGCTGTATCAGACATTTTTTGTCATTAATGTAATAAATAACATTCATATTCGCTTCATTATATCTTTTTACGTGATATGTGCTATGATATACTGTTCATTCTGTTGTATATACGTGTGACTTGATCCTGGCACGTATATGATTGCTCGGTTTATGTCCTTTTATAAACCGGGTGTTACACAAGGACACCATCACCAAGTTCAAGGCTATGGACAAAATCTTGCAAAACATTGATTGCAAGGTGACGGAGGTCAGGAGCTCTAACCTTCAAGTACTCAACATGATGAAGATGCTAGAGACACAAGTAGCCCAGCTCGCCAGACGCCTATCTAGCAACGAAGGAAAATTGCTCGGGCAACCTCAAAGTCTGGAGACGGCTAAGGCAATTCAAACTCGCTCGGGAAAGGAGATCGAAGAACCCGAACATGCAGCGGGAGCAAGGAAGCCTAAGCCAAGAGTTGAAGTGGAGACCATCATCAAGGAGAAGGCACCTACTCCTATGCCAGAGATAGTCACCGAAGAGCCGGAGTTTGAGCTAGATGACATAGACACAAAGATTCTACCGCCAAGGCCACGATACCACAAAGGTAAACATGAAGATGAGCAATTCAACAAATTTGTTGACATGGTACGCAGGTTGAGCATCAACATGCCACTCTTGGACGCTCAACAAGTTCTGATGTATTCTCGCTACTTCAAAGACATCATGGGAAACAAGCGCGAGATACCGCCAAGCACTGTCAAGCTAACCGAGGAATGTAGCGCGTCAATCGCTAATGAAGCTCCTGAAAAGAAGAGGGACCCCGGATGTCCTACCATCCCGTGTTCCATTGGATCTCTTATGTTCGAAAGAGCACTTTGTGATCTCGGTGCAAGTGTGAGTGTCATGCCAAGGAATGTGTTTGAGAAGCTACGCTTACCGAAGCCGGAGCCCACCGCCATGTGCCTAGAGTTAGCGGACAATTCCGTTCGCTATCCTTTGGGAATCGCCGAAGATGTGCCCGTGAAGATTGGAGAACACTTAGTCCCCGTTGACTTTGTGATTCTCGATATGGGAGAAGGGAGCAAGGCACCTCTCATACTTGGGAGGCCTTTCCTCAAGACCGCAAGGGCAAACATCGACGTTGGCAAGGGGGAGATAAAATTCGACATCAATGGCACCACAAGCGAATTCAAGTTTCGTCCACGCCTCGAGGTATGCAACATGATCAATGTCAAATATGTTCCGCCTCACCGCCGTGTCACAGAGGAGAAGCCAAAGAAAGAAGAGGAGCCGAACAAGAAGGAAGCGAAGAAGGAGATAGAAGTCATCGCGTCCATCGCGACAAATAAGATCGCTGCAGCCGTCAAGAAGAAAGCTAAAAGCCCACCTGTGAAGACCAAAAAGACGACTAATGTAGAAGACAAACCCGCACCAAGGATTGTGCGGAAGTGGGTACCCAAGACTGCAGCACCATCACCGAGCATTGGTCCGAAGTGAAGAAGAAGAAAGTCTAGCTATAGACTATAAACGAAGCGCTTTGCGGGAGGCAACCCGTTCGTCGGTTCAACAATAAAGCTGCCGGGAGTTCAACCCATTCATCGAGTCAAGAATAAGCTGTCGGGAGGACAACCCGCGAAAGGTTTAGGTAAGTGAGTCGAGAATTTTGCTTCGCAAGAACATGATATACTTTTGAACAATTGGTCGTTCTGTCGAACAATTCGATTTTAATTCTATTCGCTCGGTCATTCCAATGATATTTCTTATTTTAAACCAATGACATGAGCCATCCTATGATTTATTTGCCTCTTCTTGAGAAAGCCGCATCCAAAATTCCATACCCATTTTTGGCAACCGTCCTGTCCATGACGGCCGGACCAAGTTGAGATAAAACACACGAGTAGAGCCGCGCTATGTTTATATTATTTGAATTCTTGATGCGTAGGTTCGCGCAAACATAGAGAGAATTTTCAGTTTCATTACCATAGGATTTGAATTTTCCTAACTTTATTTATTCCTTTTTTCAAAAATCTCTCTCTCATTTTGGCAAAAATTAGAACCTAAACCCAATACACACGGTTGAATTCGATATTGTTCGCTGTCAATTCATGAAAGTGAACGGTTCCGGTGCAACCAAAATTAATGTAATCGGGAAATATTTTTCGACTTACAAATGTAAAGATGTTTCAATTCCCCTCTGATTATTCATTTAAACTCACTGCATGCTTTGAGTCAATTCTGAAATTTCGAAGTTAGAGGAGGATTAAACATCTAAGCATGATTTGGAAAGGGTTTATGTGCTTGATTAACATCCATTGATCAAAGTGAGTTCATGGGAAAGAGTTGTGCTCTCTACCTACCACCACATGCAAATAATTCAAAGGAGGGAGCAGCCATGCATGGGAAGGACATGTGATTTTCAGCAAAGAAGGCACCATGTGATGAATGATTAAGCATGGGACAAGGTGAATGACACAAAGTGAAGAAATAATGTTGCAAGTGGACATCAAAGGCAAAGGAGTGGTTCACAGGATTTGGACGGTGCAAAGCACCAAAGATGTACTGGACAGACGCGAATAATTGCACCAGGAAGCCACCAGAGAAAATTGAAGTGGAGGAGAGCCAGGAAACCCCTAGGCCGGCCGGCCCCAAGGCCCTAGGCCGGCCGGCCTGGCCCCTTTTTAAGCCCTCTGGTGCTCCCCTTTGACAGGTATGCTCCTCATTCAGTTCCTTGCTTATGTTTTTCAAGAAATATCAGTTAGAGCCCTGAAAAAAATTGTCCACCAAAATCTACTCAAAAAATCTCAGAAAATTCACCACAAATCCTAGTTTGTTCCACTCTTCGATATATTTTTCTCCCGCCGGCAAGAAACCCCCGGTGTGTTTGTTTTTGAGTGTGTGCAGCAAGGAGTCACCATGAGTGGCCTCATGAAGTTCATCGCCGGGAGGAGAAGGACGCATTCATCAACATCCGACGCATCACCAAGTTCTTCGCGGAGGCACTCGGTCTCTGAGTCCCCGCGGAGCATGGAGGAAGACCACCCCGCACCGAAGAGCGACATGTTGCTCCTAGGTGGGATGAGAGACCAAGAAGCTCCTCCATGAGATTCACCGAAGGGATGCCACCTCCTCCACGGCGTTCGACAAGGTCATCCGCACCACCACCATACAAGCCCAAGAATTCAGAATATGGGTTTATTATCTTGTCGAAGGAAGAAGAAGAAAGGCTCAAGTTCATGAAGGGAAGACTGCGAGCAAATTATGATTTTGATGATAAAGCATTAGAGAAGCTGGGATTTCATCATGACATCTATGAGCTCTTGGAGAACATCGGTTGGAAGTTATTTTCCGATGGTGTCACGGTAGACATGCAAGAAGAGGTGGCTCTCGAGATGTTTATGACACTGGAGAAAACAACGGAAGTAGTGGATGATGAAGAAGTTCCATGTCTGAAATTTAGGCTCAAGAATGAAGAGAAAGTCATCACCTATGGAGAAATAGGGAGTTTGTTCGGATTAAAAAGTAATGCATATGAAATGGTGCAAGTTGAAGATGGAGAGCTTGATGAATTTTGGAGAAAGATAGCAAAAGATGTCAACCGCCAAAGGAAAAATATAAGTAATGTGACCCTCCAAATATTCCACTCTTGGTTGAGCAAAAGAATTCTCGGGAGGATGAGAGAATCGAAGGTCACCGACCAAGAATTAAATTGGATGTATGCTGCATTGGTGAAGAAACAAGTGATTGATCCCACCTACATCATGGTTGAAAGGTGGATTTGTGAAGCATCATCCGGCACGGGAGAAGATGGTTCGGGGTGTTATCTCACAATGATAGCCCGAGCCATGAATCCGAGGTTACGAGTGATCCAAAAATATTATGTCCCGGGAAGGGATATTGGGATTGAACATTTGAGGCAAGGCCATTATATCGGAGGGGATGAAAAGAAGGGATTCACTAATTCTGAGATGGATATTTCCCTCCCCGATCAAAGGCTGAAATTATTTGCAAGAGGGAGGACTGATTGGCGAGTTGAAAATATTGGAAAAAAGGTGAAGAAATCAAAAAGAGGAAGGTTAATTGAAGGAACATCGGCATCGGCACAACAAGAAGACTTGGAAGTAAACCTTCCACTGCCAAGTTCTGCTTATTGGAGGAAAGAATTTCAAGGTGCATCAAGTGGACAAGGATACCCGCAAGGATGGACGAGTCAATGGGAAGGAAACCAAGATCAAGCATGGGGGCATGCTGCGGCGGCGCCCCCACCATTTAGCAACTACGGCTACCCACCCTCGTCATACCAAGGAGAGATGCCCGACCCATTATTTGGAGCACAATATTTTGACCTCCCTCAACCAGAACAAGGAATGAGAATCATGGGTGCCTATGCAAGAAGAAACATGGAAGATATAGACGCCATCCGGAGGCACACAACCCAACTAGAAGATGGAACCACGGGAATCGCATATCAAATGGGACTTCTAGGCCTGGCGCCATCGGAACAATTTAATGGAGGAGCATTTCAGCAGTATTATGACCAAGGATACAACGCAAGAGCCAATCAAGGAGAGTGATCGACGGCAAGACCATGAATAAAATGCTGCACGTGTGGTTTGGATTTTTCTATTTCTTTTCATTCATTTTCAGCATGTGTGCAAGCTTGTGTGTGCGTAGCAATTTTCTATTTTATTTTATTCAGCATGTGTGCAAATTGTTTTCTTTTGCTTTCATCACCATGATAAATATATGCATCACTCACGCTTTAATGCTATGGTTAGCGATCATGATAGGAAGTTTGTGCCATGTTAAAATATGATGATTGTTACCGCTTTGTCTACTTTCTTGTGCTTGGTTTATGCATGATTAAACTAATGCTCTCTCTAACATGATCTGAAAATTAATTAAATGCCAGCTAATTCAATTGTGGAGGTTATGACAAATTAAGGCCCATATCTTTTATTCTTGCTCTCTTACTTAAACTTGTCAAGGAAAATTTAATTTGGATTTAATTTTGAGCTAACCTTGTCAATGATACCTTTTGCAATTGTTCTACCCTTCTACAAGCCTAAATGATATATCATAACAAACCATAGAGCAAGAATTATTTTCAGGTGAATTAATTCAGGATTTATCTTCTTTGGTACGAGACTAAGAAGCTGACCATTCCATATTTTTGCGTACCTCTCTTTTGCTAGCCATTCTATCCATGCATTGTGAGTTTCTATACCGGGAACATCGCAAACCTCGCTGGATATCCACCCTTAACCAAAAACATCTTTTTGTGAAACACCTCCTTGACCCCAACCTATATATTGAGTATATATTTTTATTTCTACGGCAAAACAGTGGAATCAAGAGCAAAATTCAGTAAAACATAAGCTTGGGACACATCAAAGAGTTCGCAGGAGAAAAATCCGAAGAAGTGGAGGCCTACAGCAAGTAGGCCGGCCGGCTCAACACCCCTAGGACGGCCGGCCTGCCCCTTTTCCTCCTCTGTTGGCTTCAATCTTTCACGAGGAGATGCTCCCTTGAATTCCAAAGTTGAGTCCAGAGAATTGATAAAGGTTTTGTGCACTCACTCCATCAAGTTATCATCACTTCATTGCTTGAGGACAAGCAAACGTTCAAGCATGGGGGGGAGGTGGAGTAAGTGCATTGTGTTGCCAACGGTTCTGAGGAGCAAAAAGAAGGAAAGAAAAAAAATGAATGATGATGAAAAGCTCCTCGGTTCCTTTAGCTTCATTAAACTCCAGGTACTTTGAAGATTATTCTATACTCAATTATTCCAACCATGTGCAATCCGATAACAAGGACTTCAGTTGTGTCTTGGGATCAACCGTTGCCATTTGCACATGTCCACCATCTAAAGTGTGTGTTCCATTCTCTCCCTCTCCATAATAAAAAATATTTTCCAATGG
Organism: Panicum virgatum; assembly: GCF_016808335.1. Taxonomy (NCBI): domain Eukaryota; kingdom Viridiplantae; phylum Streptophyta; class Magnoliopsida; order Poales; family Poaceae; genus Panicum; species Panicum virgatum. The sequence goes on along the minus strand of NC_053142.1, from coordinate 14,660,406 downwards.
TCTTTTTGACGAGTCTCGGTAAATCCATAAGAAGTATTTCTTGTTTTGATAATATCTTGATTATAATATCTTTTGTTAGGACTAACCTTTCCAGAGCTCCAAATAAAGCCTCACACATACATATGAGAGAAAGAAAGGAGGAAGTTCTAGCAAGTTTGAGAGACAAGATGAGCTGAGAGTTTCCATGAGCAAATTGCAATGAGGTTTAAGTTATTGATCTTGGTTTAGCATTAATTATGGAACTTACTTTCTTAATTCTGAGACTTGTTTAATTTTGAGAGCATGTGCTTAAAAATTGTGGGGAAGCATTTAACTTGTATCTACCTTTCACATTGAAAAAGCTGGTTACAACTTGAACTATTAACTGCAAAATATTTTGGGAGCATTGTGTTTTCTCGTGTATGATCGAGTGTAGGGATTGGACACTGAAAGGTAGCGCTTATTTTTATCAAAGACTTACTCGAGGACGAGCAAGGTTTATGCATGGGGGGAATGTTGGCGCTCCATAAGTATCCATTTTATCCCCTGTTTAACTTTGATAATGGGATGAATTTAATATCAGAATCACTAACCATCCTAACCTTGGCCCAATTATTGGTCGTTTTCGCGTTTGCACATATATTTTGGAAGTACTTCGTTTTTGCAGGTTTTTGACCAATTTTGGAGCATGAAATTATGAGGCCCACGATCACGCGATGACACGAAGAAAGATGAAGGCCAAAGCCCGAACAAAGGATCGAAAGCCATGATGATTAGAGGCCCGTTCATGCACATCCACCCTCCAATGAAGCCCAAAGGACAAAGCCCACAAGATAAGATCAAGATACTTCGGGGCTAAGCAAAGCAAAGAGATATTTAAGGAAGGATTTTCCATCCTATCCTTTTCCTCGAAGAAATCTCAAAGATAACGATGTCAAATGGGGTGCAATCATGAAAGGCATAAACTCTAGAAGATTCCAGGAGACTTGGGGAGAAAGAAGGACACTAGACGGCGAAGGAATGAGCCAGGCTGGCCGGGCCGGCCGGCCCAGCCCTTTTTTAGGTCGGTTCGGCCTCCCCTTTGACCTAGGGTTCCCTGAGGCTATTTAAAGACCCCTCCCCAAGGTTGACGCAGAGATCAATTCGGGAGACGACGCCAAGGAGCAGAGATGTAACACCCTAATTTAAATTTCAGCAATTTATAATAAATTTAATTGGCTTTAATTAATTTTCTACGGTTTATTGTGTTAGACTTGCATTTAATCTAAAATTTTGTTCCTTAAGTAGTTAAAATTTTATCATAGGCTTACTTCTAATGTTGCATTCATGCTGGTGCATTTATTTTACTCATTTGAGTGTGGTTTGAATTCAAATTTTATTTGAATTCAAATGTGTTTGATTGTTTTAGAATTAGAAAGAGAGAAATAGAAAAGAAACCCAAAAACCCCTCAACCCATCTAAACCCAGCCCAGCAGTGTTCCCTCTCTTCCTCGGCCCACTCCGCTCCCCGCGTCCGGCCCAGAGCCGCGAGCCCAACCCCGCCTCTCGCAGCGGCCCACTCACTCACGCTCAGCCCAGCACCACCCTGAGCCGCGCCCCCGGACCCACCTGCAAGCCAGCTTCGCTCCCGCAGCCCGCGCGTCACCCGGGACCTCGCCCCCTCTCGCTGACAGGCCGGGCCCACATGTCATCCCCCACCTCCCATTTCCCCCGCGCGCACACCGGCCGCATGTGAGATCACTGCCGTGATCTCCGGCACTCCCCTACTATCCCGCACGCCGAGAATCTCGGGTCTCCTCTTTAAACCGCCCCGCGTACCCTCTGCGCCCACCAATCCACCCACGCGCCACCCCGTAACCCTAGCTCGCCTCGCCTGTGCAGCTCCGCCCCGCGCCGCTCCCCTGCGCCGCCGCGGCCACGCCGTCATGCTGCGTCCCGGGCCCTGCAACACCCCACGACAGCTTCAAATCGGGCCCAGGAAACCCACCAAAGCCTCCACTCCCGACTCCGTGGCCTGCGCGCACGGGAATTTTTCTCGAGACCTCGCTGCAGGTAAGCTCTGTCGCCACCGCGATTTCACGTCGCCAGCGTGTTACGCTCCGCCCTGACCTTCAGTTCACCTCCACAGCCTGACCGCGCACCGAATCGAGGAGCCCAGGGACCCGGAGGGACGCCACCGCACCCGGACCGCGAGCTCCGCCCCGTCTCCGCCGCAGGTCCTCACCGCCGGCGCCGTTGCGTCACGCCACCGACCTTTTCCAAGCTCGGTGAGCACCCCCAGTTCCCCGCCGTGCTTTTACACTAGATATTTTATCCTGTAACGCAACCCTGTGGCCGCACGAGCTCACGCCGGCGATGTTCCGCCATGCCCACCCGCCGCCGCTGATGCGCGCGCCGCCCCGGGCCATCCCGTGCCTCGCTAGAGCCATCAGTGGATCACGCATGTCGCCTAGATGCGTCCCGACCCAATCCCCACTTGAATCCACCCCGGGAAGGCCGAGATCGACCATCGCCGGTGATCCCCCGCCGCGGGAGCACGCCACCGGTGCGTCCCGCCGCCGCCCCCGCGCCCGTTGGCCCTAGTCCGTCAGATCTAAAATAAACGCACGAGATTAGAACCCACATCGATCGGATCTGGACTGCTAGATCTCAATCCAGTGGCCTGAATCCACCCGTACTGGTTCGGCCTGGCTCTTTTTCTAAAGAGACCCCCGGTTTCTTCCTATTCAACCCGCGGTCCTGTTAGTTCAAAAGAATTTATGGATAGGCCCTGTTTTTATCGTTTTAGCCCCCAACCTTTCCAAAAATAGTACCTGCCGTCCTGCTCTGGTAGATTTGAGTGTTAGACCCCGGATCTAACTGTTAATTACATTTTAGTCCTCGGTTTTTCACAGAAAACCCCCTGGAACCTAGTTTTTCTCGCAGATAAGCCCCTAGAACTTGTTTTTAGCCTAGATTATGTGTTTTAGCTCCGTTTTAAGCGTTCTTTATGTCCACGCGATCGTTGTAACGCGTAGAATAGTTTTAGCTTAGTTTTTCTTGCTGTTTTTATGTATTGATGTACTGTTCCTTAGCTTTTGTTAGTGTTTGCTTGTATGCTTATTATTGTGCATCGTTTTGGCCATGTGTTCGTGAGTAGACGTTGATCCATCTGAGGAGCCCCAGTACCAGTACCCGGAGCAGCCGACTTCTGACCAGTTTGAGCAGCAGTAGGAGCAGTACGAGGAAGGCAAGTATAACATAAACAACCTATCATCTTTAAATACAATTTCATACTGCATTTAATACTGTATGCCTATAAGGATTTCATAGCCACTTTATATCCTTTATATATATCCTTTGGGTTGCATTTTGGTTAGTTGTGCTAGGTTGCTGCGCTATAACACATTCTGGCCCTTTTTAATTAATTTGATTAATGGTTTACTTGAACTTAATTCTGAGAGTGTCCCTCTGTGTGGATGAGTGGCTCACATCTCGTTAAAAGATGGTTTTTATAGAAACATGGTTTAGGGGGCCAGCACGGTGCTTACTGTCTGGTTGGCCACTCTCCATAAGGACCGGTTCATAGAGCGACAACCTGGGACAACAGCGCTACCACAAGACTGGAATGGGACGGTCTTGGCGTAATAATTAGGTCTTTTTGGTTTGGAGTAACTTACCTGCGGGGCAAGGGTGGTAAGCTTCTATGTCCCTCGTACTGAGTGGCCTCGTCTGTGGTATTCTTGATGCCCACTAGACCTGCTCCATAGTGGCCGATCCAACCCTCGCGGTTATTCCGTACCAACGAGATTCTTTGTAAAGGCCTCGTAGTGAGTTTGCTAGTCATCTCACCTAAGGAAGTGTGATGAACAACTGGCGTAGCTCACGACTTGTGGGTAAAGATGTGCAACCTCTGCAGAGTGTAAAACTGGTATACTAGCCGTGCTCACAGTTATGAGCGGCCCAGATCCTCCTTTTGATTAGTGGGGTTGTCTCCTTCCGACGAGGGAGGTGCCTCTCGGGGTTACCTTGGTGGTTTTGGTATGGTTCTCAGTAGTTACATAATTAATTTTGATTAATTACTATGTAACTGGGTTAATGGAAATTCATCAACTCGTAGTAAATAGCTTTAATAAAATTTTGCCAAGACTTAAAAGCTTATGCAGTTGAGCCAGCCAACCTTAGAGCCTCATAGTTTGTGTTATACTTGTTGAGTACAAGTTGTGTACTCACTCTTGCCTCTTCTCTACTTTTTCCTCTCGGATACGCTACTGCTGCTCAGTTCCTGCCGACGCGAGGGAGTTCGCTCAGCGCTACCAGGACTACGAGGACTTCTAGGCATTCGTCTCCCAGTTGACGTCCCTGTGGCGCCCTGCTTCAGCTTCGGAGAGTCTTTATCGTATTTTATACTTCGCTTCCGCTGTATCAGACATTTTTGTCATTAATGTAATAAATAACATTCGTATTTCGATTTAATAAATAACATTAATGTAATAAATCGAAATATGAATGTTATTTATTACATTAATGACAAAAATGTCTGATACAGCTGAAGCGAAGTACAAATACGATAAAAGCTCTCTGAAGCTGAGCAGGGCGCCACAGGGACGTCGACTGGGAGATGAACGCCTAGAAGTCCTCGTAGTCCTGGTAGCGCTGAGCGAACTCCCTCGTGTCGGCAGGAACTGAGCAGCAGTAGAGTATCCAAGAGGAAAAAGTAGAGAAGAGGCAAGAGTGAGTACACAATTTGTACTCAACAAGTATAACACAAACTATGAGGCTCTAAGGTTGGTTGGCTCAACTGCATTAGCTTTTATTCTTGGCAAAATTTTATTAAAGCTATTTACTACGAGTTGATGAATTACCATTAACCCAGTTACATAGTAATTAATCAGAACTAAACATGTTACTACTGAGAACCAAACCAAAACCACCAAGGTAACCCCGAGAGGCGCCTCCCTCGTCGGAAGGAGACAACCCCACTAATCAAAAGGAGGATCTGGGCCGCTCATAACCGTGAGCACGGCTAGTATACCAGTTTTACACTCTGCAGAGGTTGCACATCTTTACCCACAAGTCGTGAGCTATGCCAGTTGTTCATCACACTTCCTTAGGTGAGATGGCTAGCGACTCACTACGAGGCCTTTACAAAGAATCTCGTTGGTAGGGAGTAACCGCGAGGGTGGATCGGCGACTATGGAGCAGGTCTAGTGGGCGTCAAGACACGAAGCACAGACGAGGCCACTCAGCATGAGGGCCATAGAAGCTTACCGCCCATGCCCCGCAGGTAAGTTACTCCAGACCAAAAAGACCTAATTATTACGCCAAGTCTATCCCATTCTAGCCTTGTGGTAGTGCTGTTGTCCCAGGTTGTCGCTCTATGAACTGGTCCTTATGGAGAGTGGCCAACCAAGCACTAAGCACCGTGCTGGCCCCCTAAACCATGTTTCTACAAAAACCATATTTTAACGAGATGTGAGCCACCCAAGCACGAAGCACAGAGGGCCACTCTCAGAATTAAGTTCAAGTAAACCATCAATCAAATTAATTAAAAAGGACCAGAGTGTGTTATAGCGCAGCAACTTAGCACAACTAAACAAAATGCAACCCAAAGGATATATAAAGGATATAAAGTGGCTAGGACAGTCCTTATAGGCATACAATATTAAATGCAGTATGAAATTTGTATTTAAAGATGATAGGTTGTTCATGCTATACTTGCCTTCCGCGTACTGCTCCTGCTGCTGCTCAAAGTGCTCGGAAGACGGCTGCTCCGGGTAGTGGTACTGGGGCTCCTCAGATGGATCAGCGTCTACTCACGAACACATGGCCAAAACAATGCACAATAATAATCATACAAGCAAACACTAACAAAAACTAAGAAACAATACATCAATACATAAATACAATAGACTAAACTAGTCCAAAACTATTCTACGTGTTACAACGATCGCGTGGACATAAAGAACGCTTAAAACAGAGCAAAAACGCATTTTCTAGGCTAAAAACAAGTTCTAGGGGCTTATCTGCGATAAAAACTAGGTTCCAGGGGGTTTTCTGCAAAAACCGAGGATCTAAACGTAAATAAAGGTTAGTTCTGGGTTCTAACGTGTGAAAAAGCCCTGGAAGGATGGCGGGTTCTATTTCGAAAGAACTCGGGGGGCTAAGTGCTAAAAACAGGGCCTCTGCGTAAATATTTTTGAACTACAAAGGAGTGCGGGTTGAATATGGAAAACTAGAGGGGCTCTTAAGCAAAAGTGACAGGCCGAAGGGGTACGGTTGGATCTCAGTCGTTGGATCGCGATCCGTCGGCTCCAGGCGAAGGGGTACGCGGCTTCTAATCAGGCGCGTTGATCTCGGATCTAACGGACAGGAGGGGTTGGGCACGCGAGCGGCGGCGGTAGGTCGCCGGCGACTCTGTTCCGCGGCGGCGCGGTGGGAAACTCGCCGGAGTTCGTCGAATCCGGCATTCCGGGGCTCGTTTTGGCCTGCGGTTTGGCTTGGGAGGTAGTACGCATCATGCGTAATCCACTGGGGGGTTAATCCGGGTTCGGGGAGGCATTGGGACACAGCTGCGATGGCGGGGGCGGTGCTGGGCGGCGAGGCCTCGCCGACGTGTGGTGTCCTAGGGGCTAACGGGGGCTACGGCCATCCATCCTAGCGCAAAATGACTAGGGAGGCGAGCTGGTGCTTACCGAGCCCTGGAAACGAGAGGAGCGCCGGTGTAGAGTGGTCGACGGTGGGGTTCAGGCGGCAGGGCGTGGCGGAGCTCGCGGTCCGGGTGCGGGATCGCTCCTCCGGGCTTCTGAGCCCCCCGAATCGGCGCGCAGGTGAGCTGTGAAGCAGGACAGATGGTCAGCAGGGCACGAGGATCGCCAGGGGCGAGGAATCGAGGTGGCGCCGCGACTCACTGGCGGCGATGTCTGGTGCAATTCTGGCAGCAGCACGGGCCGGAGTCGCGGGTGAAGGCTCTGGGAGGCTTCCTGGTACCGAAGCGGAGCCGCTGCGGTGGATCTTGGTGGGTGTGGTGCGGCGGAGCTGCGACTCCACGGCGGCGCAGAGGAGCGGCGGCCCGGCGGAGCAAGATGCGCGGCGGGCTAGGGTTTAGTGGCGGCTGAGGAGGGGAGGAGGGTGCCGGGGGGTCCGCGGGCTGTGGTTAAGAAGGGCAGGGCGAGGATTGCGGCGGGATAAGGATCCCGGCGACCTCGCCGGTGATCTCGGGCGGCCGTTGCGCGGAGCCGGGAAGGAAGGGGAGAGGAGGACGCTGACGCGCGGGCCCGGCGTGGCAGCGGGTGTAGCGCGCGGGGCGGTGCGACGCGGGCTGAGGCCGCGCGGTGGACTGGGCTGCGCGCGCGGCGTGTTCCGGAGCGAGCGCGGGGAGGGAGGGAGCTCGCGAGCGGGCCTGGGGAGAGAAGGGAGCTGGGCGCGGGGTTTGCTGGGCCAGGAGGGGAAAAGAGTGGGCCGGGCTGTTTCACTGGGTTGGGTTAGAGTGAGGGGCTGGGTTGGGTTGTTTTGGGTTTTTCTTTCCATTTCCCAAATTTCTATTTCTAAACCAAACTAAACACAAATGAATTCAAATTCAGATTTGAATTCAACACACACTCACTCAAATAAAATTATGCACCAGCATGAATGCACAACAAATTTTTTTTAACTTAGACAAATTTTAATTACTTGTGAAACAAAATTAAATTAAATGCAAGGCTAAACACAACAAACCTTAGAAAATTAAATAAAGCCAATTAAATTTATTATTAAATGCTGGAATTTAAATTAGGGTGTTACAGACCCTACCCCCTTAAAGAAATCTTGTCCCCGAGATTTAGCTGGGCTGGCTAGCAAAGAGATCTGGATATGTCTTCTTCAGCTCATCTTCTCGCTCCCATGTAGCCTCAGCTTCACTGTGATGACTCCACTGAACTCTGCACATCTTGATGCGCTTGTTCCGAGTAACCCTCTCTAATGTCTCCAGAATTTTTACCGGATGCTCAGTATAAGTCAGATCTTCCTGCACATCTACTCCATCCAGGGGTGCCTGCTCCTCGGGTACTCGCAGACACCTCTTCAGCTGAGATATATGGAAGACATCATGAACTCCTGAGAGCCTGGTGGGCAACTCCAGGCGATAAGCAACTTCGCCTTTCCTCTCTAGCACCTTGAACGGACCAACATACCGCGGTGCTAACTTCCCCTTGACATTAAACCTACGGATTCCTCTCATCGGAGACACCTTCAGATATACATGATCACCAACACTGAAAGTCAGGTCTCTCCGTTTGCCATCTGCATAGCTCTTTTGCCTGCTCTGTGCAATCCTCAGATTTTCTCGCACAGCCTGAACCATCTGCTCTGCATCATCTATGATCTCAGGGCCAAAGAGCTGCTTCTCACCAATCTGATCCCAATAGAGAGGAGTCCTGCACTTTCTGCCATACAATGCCTCGAAGGGGGACTTCTTCAGACTGGCCTGATAGCTGTTGTTATATGAGAACTCAGCATAAGACAGGCACTTATCCCAACTAGTACCGTACTGAATGGCACAAGCTCTCAGCATATCCTCCAACACTTGGTTGGTTCTCTCTGTCTACCCATCTGTCTGAGGGTGATAAGCCGTACTGAAACGCAGCTTCGTATCCAGCGAATCATGGAGCTGCTCCCAGAATCGAGAAGTGAACTGAGACCCTCTGTCAGATATGATCTTCTTGGGCACACCATGTAAGCAGACAATCCGAGAGATGTACAACTCTGCAAGTCTAGCACCGGAGTAAGTAGTGTTGACTGGAATGAAATGAGCAACCTTCGTCAGACGATCCACTACTACCCATATGGAGTTGTACGCTTTCTGAGTACGAGGCAATCCAACAATGAAGTCCATAGTGATTTCCTCCCATTTCCACTCTGGAATCTTCAAAGGCTGTAACAGACCTGCTGGCCTCTGATGCTCAGCCTTGACACGCTGACAGGTGTCACAAATGGCCACGTACTCTGCCACTGAACGCTTCATCCCATACCACCAGAAACGTTCCTTCAGATCATAGTACATCTTCGTGCTGCCCGGATGAATAGAATAAGCTGTATCATGTGCCTCACTCAGAATCAACTTCCGGAGATCCTTCACATCTGGCACACAGATCCGGTTCTTGTACCACAAAGTACCCTGATCATCCTCTCTGAAATGAGGAGCCTTGCCCTTCTTGAGCAACTCACGAATCTCCTGCAGCTTCTCATCATCTTTCTGATGCTGCCTAATCTCTGCCTCTAGAGTCGGTACTGCCTCAAACGCTGCATTGGAAGTATGATGCAAGAAGCCCAGACTCAACTGCTCGAACTCCTCGCATAACTCTGGAGGCATCTGGAAAGCCACGGCCATGTTGACATAACTTCTTCTGCTCAGAGCATCTGCTACAACATTGGCCTTGCCCAGATGATAGTGTATCTCCAAGTCATAGTCCTTGACTAACTCTAGCCATCTTCTCTGCCGCATGTTCAGCTCATTCTGCGTGAAAATGTACTTGAGGCTCTTATGATCAGTGTAAATATCACACCGCTGTCCATACAAGTAATGCCTCCAAATCTTCAGAGCATGCACAACTGCGGCTAACTCAACATCATGAATAGGATAGTTCAGCTCATGCCGACGCAACTGCCGTGAAGCATAAGCAATCACTCTGCCCTCCTACATCAGAACACACCCTAGACCATCCTTCGAAGCATCACAATATACCGTGAACCTCTTCATCTGGTCTGGCAGAGTTAGGACTGGCGCCGTAGTCAACCTTTTCTTCAGCTCATCAAAGGCCTTCTGACGCTCATCAGTCCATATGAATGCCACATTCTTCTCCAGCAAAGAAGTCAAAGGCTTTGCGATCTTGGAGAAATTCTCAATGAAGCTCCGATAATATCCAGCTAAGCCCAAGAATGACCTGACTTCCTTTACTATCTGCGGTGTCTCCCACTCGAGCACATCCTTCACCTTGCTCGGATCAACAGCAATGCCTCCCTGAGAGATAACATGACCGAGGAATGGAACCTCGTCAATCCAGAACTCGCACTTGCTGAACTTGGCATACAACTGATGCTCCCTCAGTCTCTGCAATACGAGTCTCAGATGCTCCTCATGCTCTTCTTCTGTCTTGGAGAAGATCAGAATATCATCAATGAAAATCACCACAAAGACATCCAGATAATCCATGAAGACCATGTTCATCAGATGCATGAAGAAAGCCGGGGCATTAGTCATGCCGAAGGACATGACTATATACTCATATAGCCCGTACTTGCATGTGAATGCCGTCTTCGGAATATCCCCAGGACGGATCCTCAGCTGAAAATAACCTGAACGAAGATCAATCTTCGAGAATATACGAGCACCTCGAAGCAGATCGAAGAGATCCTCGATACGGGGCAGTTGATGCTTGTTCTTGATAGTAACTGCATTTAGCTCCCGATAATCAACACACATTCTCTTCGAGCCATCCTTCTTATCTACCAGCAACAATGGAAAAGCCCAAGGAGAGAAGCTGCGACGGATATAGCCCTTGGCTAGCAACTCATCAATAGTCTTCTTGACTTCTTCATGTTCTATAGGTGCCATACGGTAGGGACGCTTTGCAATAGGAGCTGTGCCAGGCAAGAGATCAATACAAAACTCAATGGCACGTTCAGGCGGCATACCTGGCAGATCATCCGGAAAGACATCCGGGAATTCAGACACCACGCGAATACCGTCCGTGGGTCTAGCCTCCATCTGATGAAGAAACCCAGAAGGCTCTGAAGCACTGACTGTCACCTCTTGGCCATCAGATGCTGACAAGTGAACTGTCCGCTGAGCACAATCAATACGGACTCCCCATCTGGTAAGGGTCTCCATGCCCAAAATCACATCTATCCCCGAGGAGTCAATAACTATCAGGCCAGTGCGGAATTCTACCCCCTTTATGACAATACTAACTCTGGAGCATATAGAACATGTACGTATCTGACCCCCAGGTGAGGTAACTACCATAGCTGTCCTCATACAAGAAACCGGTATACCATGCTGCTCGGCAAATGACTTGGAAATGAAAGAATGAGTAGCACCGGTATCGAAAAGCACTGTAGCGGGGTGAGAGTTGACCATGAACGTACCAATAACCACGTTAGGAGCCGCGGCCGCTGACTCGGCCGTCACGTGGTTCACCCGACCCTGTGCTGGCGCCCTGGGCTGAGCTGGGAGCCCCTGCTGTCCCGCCTGTGCCTTCCGGGGGAAAGTGTTGGCGTAGTGCCCCGGCTGGCCGCAGTGATAACAGACGCGTGCAAGTGTCGAAGCCTGCTGTCCGGTAGGAGCTGCCGGACGTGGAGCCTGAGGTGCTGGCGGAGCTGGTGGAGCAGCACGAGCCGGAGGTGTCGGTAACCTCGGGCCCTGACCTGCCTGCTGCTGTCGAGGCGGGTACTGCTGCGGCCTCTGCTGGTACTGCTGAGGAGGTCGGTACTGAGGCGGCTGGTACTGCTGAGGCTGCTGGAGGCGAGGACGAGGGTTGCTGCCGGAAGCAACGGGGACAATCTTCCTCTTCTTGTCCTCCATCTCCAAGTGCTTGCGCTCAGTGTTGAGTGCGATGTCAACCAAATGGTTGAAGTCGTCGAAGCGGAGGTTGAGCAGCGCGTACTGGAGGTAGTCCTCAAGACCCTCCATGAAGTGCTCCTGCTTCTTGCGATCATCCGCAACATCGGCAGGGGCGTAGCGAGCAAGCTGCAGAAAGCGATCACGATACTCCGTGACCGTCATAGTCCCCTGAAGTGACAAAGACAGATAGATATCGAAAGATTAACTCAAGATTCATAAGGATAGAACAAGGGGCATTAGCTCAAAAGAAACCGCTGAATGATTATATTTAAGATTACCTGCTTCAGTGCAAGGAACTCGTTCTGCTTCATCTTCATAATGCCCGCTGGGACGTTGTGGCTGCGGAAACGCTCCCTGAACTGGAGCCAAGTGAGAGACTCACGGTCATGAACTGGGTGGGACTCCCACCAGTCCAAAGCTGCCCCTCGCAGCTGTCCTGCTGCGTACAAGACTCGCTCCCGATCATCGCACTGGGCGATGTCCAGCTGACGCTCCACTGCACGGAGCTAGTCGTCAGCCTGAAGAGGGTCGGACGTGTGAGAAAACGTCGGCGGGTGACCCCTCAGAAACTCAGCACGCCTGTCGCGAGGCTGCGGCGGTGGAGGAGGCGGAGGCTGAGTGTGAGCCTGCTGAAGAGCCTGAACAGTGTTGTTCAGGGTAGCCATCATCTGCATCTGGAGCTGGAAGTACTGCTCCGGAGTCAAAGGCGGAGGCATCGAGATCCCGGTCCCCTGGGTGTTCTGACCCTTGTTGTTCTGCCCCTGCTGGTCAGAACCACGCCTGGTGTTCACCATCTGATTTTGGACAAAAGATTTCATGAGTAAGGATATTGCCGGAATAAATTTAGATGGATATGATAACTCTTTGCGGAAAAAGACTCAGCCATGATAAAGTGGACTGGATAGAGTTGACTGTTTTACCCCCAACGATCTAACTCATTTTATTAATTAGTTAACTTTAACATCTGAGTGATTTTCTTTAAACAAATTTAAACTACTAAGCTATGGAATCAGTCAAAAATCCAAATCAAGCATGTAGCATAATAACAAGCAGACAATTTTCACAACTTAGCCGAGTTTAACATCCGACTCGACTAACACAACGCGTCGCAGAACGTACTACCGTATTATTATAAAAGGGTCACCTAGCTAATACTCATGGTGGTCAGATGACTGATTCAGGCCAAAATCTACAAAAACTATTCTTCAGAGAGAGAGAAATCAAGGCAAGACGGGTAAAAGTCATAGAATTCAAGGGGTATAATAGTAAAATAGTTTCAGCAGACAAGGATTGGAGAGAAAAAGTCCTAAAACTCGACCAGTTCTATCTAGGCTTTGTCCTACAGTCGATATGGCTCTGATACCACTCTGTAACACCCGGTTTATAAAAGGACATAAACCGAGCAATCATATACGTGCCAGGATCAAGTCACACGTATATACAACAGAATGAACAGTATATCACAGCACATATCACGAATAAGACATAATAAATCGAAATACGAATGTTATTTATTACATTAATGACAAAAATGTCTGATACAACGGAAGCGAAGTACAAAATACGATAAAGACTCTCCGAAGCTGAAGCAGGGCGCCACAGGGACGTCGACTGGGAGACGAATGCCTAGAAGTCCTCGTAGTCCTGGTAGCGCTGAGCGAACTCCCTCGCGTCGGCAGGAACTGAGCAGCAGTAGTGTATCCGAGAGGAAAAAGTAGAGAAGAGGCAAGAGTGAGTACACAACTTGTACTCAACAAGTATAACACAAACTATGAGGCTCTAAGGTTGGCTGACTCAACTGCATAAGCTTTTAAGTCTTGGCAAAATTTTATTAAAGCTATTTACTACGAGTTGATGAATTACCATTAACCCAGTTACATAGTAATTAATCAGAATTAATTATGTAACTACTGAGAACCATACCAAAACCACCAAGGTAACCCCGAGAGGCACCTCCCTCGTCGGAAGGAGACAACCCCACTAATCAAAAGGAGGATCTGGGCCGCTCATAACCGTGAGCACGGCTAGTATACCAGTTTTACACTCTGCAGAGGTTGCACCTCTTTACCCACAAGTCGTGAGCTACGCCAGTTGTTCATCACACTTCCTTAGGTGAGATGACTAGCAAACTCACTACGAGGCCTTTACAAAGAATCTCGTTGGTAAGGAATAACCGCGAGGGTTGGATCGGCGACTATGGAGCAGGTCTAGTGGGCGTCAAGAATACCACAGACGAGGCCACTCAGTACGAGGGACATAGAAGCTTACCACCCTTGCCCCGCAGGTAAGTTACTCCAAACCAAAAAGACCTAATTATTACGCCAAGACCGTCCCATTCCAGTCTTGTGGTAGCGCTGTTGTCCCAGGTTGTCGCTCTATGAACCGGTCCTTATGGAGAGTGGCCAACCAGACAGTAAGCACCGTGCTGGCCCCCTAAACCATGTTTCTATAAAAACCATCTTCTAACGAGACGTGAGCCACTCATCCACATAGAGGGCCACTCTCAGAATTAAGTTCAAGTAAACCATTAATCAAATTAATTAAAAAGGGCCAGAATGTGTTATAGCCCAGCAACCTAGCACAACTAACCAAAATGCAACCCAAAGGATATATATAAAGGATATAAAGTTGCTAGGAAATCCATATAGGCATACAGTATTAAATGCAGTATGAAATTGTATTTAAAGATGATAGGTTGTTCATGTTATACTTGCCTTCCTCGTACTGGTCCTACTGCTGCTCAAACTAGTCAGAAGTCGGCTGCTCCGGATACTGGTACTGGGGCTCCTCATATGGATCAACGTCTACTCACGAACACATGGCCAAAACAATGCACAATAATAAGCATACAAGCAAACACTAACAAAAGCTAAGGAACATTACATCAATACATAAAAACAGCAAGAAAAACTAAGCTAAAACTATTCTACGCGTTACAATGATCGCGTGGACATAAAGAACGCTCAAAATGGAGCTAAAACACATTTTCTAGGCTAAAAACAAGTTCTAGGGGCTTATCTGCGATAAAAACTAGGTTCCAGAGGGTTTTCTGCAAAAACTGAGGATCTAAACGTAAATAAAGGTTAGTTCTGGGGTCTAACGCGTGAAAAAGCCCTGGAAGGACGGCGGGTTCTATTTCGAAAGAACTCGGGGGGCTAAGTGCTAAAAACAGGGCCTCTGCGTAAATATTTTTGAACTACAAAGGAGTGCGGGTTGAATATGGAAAACTAGAGGGGCTCTTAAGCAAAAGTGACAGGCCAAAGGGGTACGGTTGGATCTCAGCCGTTGGATCGCGATCCGTCGGCTCCAGGCGAAGGGGTACGCGGCTTCTAATCAGGTGCGTTGATCTCGGATCTAACGGACAGGAGGCGTTGGGCGCGCGAGCGGCGGCGGTAGGTCGCCGGCGACTCTGTTCCGCGGCGACACGGCGGGAAACCCGCCGGAGTTCGTCGAATGCGGCGTTCCGGGGCTCGTTTTGGCCTACGGTTTGGCTTGGGAGGTAGTACGCATCACGCGTAATCCACTGGGGGGTTAAGCCGGGTTCGGGGAGGCATTGGGACACAGCTGCGACGGCGGGGGCGGTGCTGGGCGGCGAGGCCTCACCGGCGTGTGGCGTCCTAGGGGCTAACGGGGGCTACGACCATCCATCCTAGCGCAAAATGACCAGGGAGGCGAGCTGGTGCTTACCGAGCCCTGGAAACGAGAGGAGTGCCGGTGTAGAGTGGTCGACGGCAGGGTTCAGGCGGCAGGGCTTGGCGGAGCTCGCGGTCCGGGTGCGGGATCGCTCCTCCGGGCTTCTGAGCCCCCCGAATCGGCGCGCAGGTGAGCTGTGAAGCAGGACAGATGGTCAGCATGGCACGAGGATCGCCAGCGGTGAGGAATCGAGGCGGCGCCGTGACTCACCGGCGGCGACGTCTGGTGCAATTCCGGCAGCAGCACGGGCCGGAGTCGCGGGTGAAGGCTCTGGGAGGCTTCCTGGTACCGAAGCGGAGCCGCTGCGGTGGATCTTGGTGGGTGTGGTGCGGCGGAGCTGCGACTCCACGGTGGCGCAGAGGAGCGGCGGCCCGGCGGAGCAAGATGTGCGGCGGTCTAGGGTTTAGTGGCGGCTGAGGAGGGGAGGAGGGTGCCGGGGGGTCCGCGGGCTGTGGTTATGAAGGGTAGGGCGAGGATTGCGGCGGGATAAGGATCCCGGCGACCTCGCCGGTGATCTCGGGCGGCCATTGCGCGGAGCCGGGAAGGAAGGGGAGAGGAGGGCGCTGACGCTGACGCGCGGGCCCGGCATGGCAGCGGGTGTAGTGCGCGGGGCGGGGCGACGCGGGCGGAGGCCGCGCGGTGGACTGGGCTGCGTGCGCGAAGTGGGCCGGAGCGAGCGCGGGGAGGGAGGGAGCTCGCGAGCGGGCCTGGGGAGAGAAGGGAGCTGGGCCGCGGGGTTTGCTGGGCCAGGAGGGGAAAAGAGTGGGCCGGGCTGTTTCACTGGGTTGGGTTAGAGTGAGGGGCTGGGTTGGGTTGTTTTGGGTTTTTCTTTCTATTTCCCAAATTTCTATTTCTAAACCAAACTAAACACAAATGAATTCAAATTCAGATTTGAATTCAACACACACTCAAATAAAATTATGCACCAGCATGAATGCACAACAATTTTTTTTTAACTTAGACAAATTTTAATTACTTGTGAAACAAAATTAAATTAAATGCAAGGCTAAACACAACAAACCTTAGAAAATTAAATAAAGCCAATTAAATTTATTATTAAATGCTGGAATTTAAATTAGGGTGTTACAAGAGTGGAAATGGGAAGAGATCACTATGGACTTCATTTTTGGATTGCCTCGTACTCAGAAAGGGTACAACTCCATATGGGTAGTAGTGGATCGTCTGACGAAGGTTGCTCACTTCATTCCAGTGAACACTACTTACTCCGGTGCTAGACTTGCAGAGTTGTACATCTCTCGGATTGTCTGCTTACATGGTGTGCCCAAGAAGATCATATCTGACAGAGGGTCTCACTTCACTTCTCGGTTCTGGGAGCAGCTCCATGATTCGTTGGATACGAAGCTGCGTTTCAGTACGGCTTATCACCCTCAGACAGATGGGCAGACAGAGAGGACCAACCAAGTGTTGGAGGATATGCTGAGAGCTTGTGCAATTCAGTATGGTACTAGTTGGGATAAGTGCCTGTCTTATGCTGAGTTCTCATATAACAACAACTATCAGGCCAGTCTGAAGAAGTCCCCCTTCGAGGCATTGTATGGCAGAAAGTGCAGGACTCCTCTCTATTGGGATCAGATTGGTGAGAAGCAGCTCTTTGGTCCTGAGATCATAGATGATGCAGAGCAGATGGTTCAGGCTATGCGAGAAAATCTGAGGATTGCACAGAGCAGGCAAAAGAGCTATGCAGATGGCAAACGGAGAGACCTGACTTTCAGTGTTGGTGATCATGTATATCTGAAGGTGTCTCCGATGAGAGGAATCCGTAGGTTTAATGTCAAGGGGAAGTTAGCACCGCGGTATGTTGGTCCGTTCAAGGTGCTAGAGAGGAAAGGCGAAGTTGCTTATCGCCTGGAGTTGCCCACCAGCCTCTCAGGAGTTCATGATGTCTTCCATATATCTCAGCTGAAGAGGTGTCTGCGAGTACCCGAGGAGCAGGCACCCCTGGATGGAGTAGATGTGCAGGAAGATCTGACTTATACTGAGCATCCGGTAAAGATTCTGGAGACATTAGAGAGGGTTACTCGGAACAAGCGCATCAAGATGTGCAGAGTTCAGTGGAGTCATCACAGTGAAGCTGAGGCTACATGGGAGCGAGAAGATGAGCTGAAGAAGACATATCCAGATCTCTTTGCTAGCTAGCCCAGCTAAATCTCGGGGACGAGATTTCTTTAAGGGGGTAGGGTCTGTGACACCATAATTTAAATTTCAGCAATTTATAATAAATTTAATTGGCTTTAATTAATTTTCTAAGGTTTATTGTGTTAGACTTGCATTTAATCTAAAATTTTGTTCCTTAAGTAGTTAAAATTTTATCATAGGCTTACTTCTAATGTTGCATTCATGCTAGTGCATTTATTTTACTCATTTGAGTGTGGTTTGAATTCAAATTTTATTTGAATTCAGATGTGTTTGATTGTTTTAGAATTAGAAAGAGTGAAATAGAAAAGAAACCCAAAACCCCCCAACCCATCTAAACCCTGCCCAGCAGTGTTCCCTCTCTTCCCCGGCCCACTCCGCTCCCCGCGTCCGGCCCAGAGCCGCGCAGCCGCGAGCCCAACCCCGCCTCTCGCAGCGGCCCACTCACTCACGCTCAGCCCAGCACCACCCTGAGCCACGCCCCCGGACCCACCTGCAAGCCAGCTTCGCTCCCGCAGCCCGCGCGTCGACCGCGACCTCGCCCCCTCTTGCTGACAGGCCGGGCCCGCCTGTCATCCCCCACCTCCCGTTTCCCCCGCGCGCACACCGGCCGCATGCAAGATCACAGCCGTGATCTCCGGCACTCCCCTACTATCCCGCACGCCGAGAATCTCGGGTCTCCTCTTTAAACCGCCCCACGTACCCTCTGCGCCCACCAATCCACCCACGCGCCGCCCCGTAACCCTAGCTCGCCTCGCCAGCGCAGCTCCGCCCCGCGCTGCTCCCCTGCGCCGCCGTGGCCACGCCGTCACGCTGCGTCCCGGGCCCTGCAACATCCTACGACAGCTTCATCTCGGGCCCAGGAAACCCACCAAAGCCTCCACTCCCGACTCCGTGGCCTGCGCGTACGAGAATTTTGCCAGAGACCTCGCGGCAGGTAAGCTCTATCGCCACTGCGATTTCACGTCGCCGGCGTGTTACGCTCCGCCCTGACCTTCAGTTCACCTCCACAGCCTGACCGCGCACCGAATCGAGGAGCCCAGGGACCCGGAGGGACGCCACCGCACCCGGACCGCGAGCTCCGCCTCGCCTCCGCCGCAGGTCCTCACCGCCGGCGCCGTTGCGTCACGCTACCAACCTTTACCAAGCTCGGTGAGCACCCCCAGTTCCCCGCCGTGCTTTTACACTAGATATTTTATCCTATTACGCACCCCTGTGGCCGCGCGAGCTCACGCCGGCGATGTTCCGCCATGCCCACCCACCACCGCCGATGCGCGCGCCGCCCCGGGCCATCCCGTGCCTCGCTAGAGCCATCAGTGGATCACGCATGTTGCCTAGATGCGTCCCGACCCAATCCCCGCTTGAATCCACCCCGGGAAGGCCGAGATCGACCGTCACCGGTGATCCCCCGCCGCGGGAGCACGCCACCGGTGCGTCCCCCCGCCGCCCCCGCGCCCGTTGGCCCTAGTCCGTCAGATCTAAAATAAACGCACGAGATTAGAACCCACATCGATCGGATCTGGACCGCTAGATCTCGATCCAGCGGCCTGAATCCACCCGTACCGGTTCGGCCTGGCTCTTTTTCTAAAGAGACCCCCGGTTTCTTCCTATTCAACCCGCGGTCCTGTTAGTTCAAAAGAATTTACGGATAGGCCCTGTTTTTATCGTTTTAGCCCCCAACCTTTCCAAAAATAGTACCCGCCGTCCTGCTCTGGTAGATTTGCGAGTTAGACCCCGGATCTAACTGTTAATTACATTTTAGTCCTCAGTTTTTGCAGAAAACCCCCTGGAACCTAGTTTTTCTCGCAGATAAGCCCCTAGAACTTGTTTTTAGCCTAGATTATGTGTTTTAGCTCCGTTTTAGGCGTTCTTTATGTCCACGCGATCGTTGTAATGCGTAGAATAGTTTTAGACTAGTTTAGTGTGTTGTATTTATGTATTGATGTATTGTTTCTTAGTTTTTGTTAGTGTTTGCTTGTATGCTTATTATTGTGCATTGTTTTGGCCATGTGTTCGTGAGTAGACGCTGATCCATCTGAGGAGCCCCAGTACCAGTACCCGGAGTAGCCGTCTTCCGAGCACTTTGAGTAGTAGCAGGAGCAGTACGAGGAAGGCAAGTATAGCATGAACAACCTATCATCTTTAAATACAAATTTCATACTGCATTTAATACTGTATGCCTATAAGGACTGTCCTAGCCACTTTATATCCTTTATATATCCTTTGGGTTGCATTTTGATTAGTTGTGCTAGGTTGCTGTGCTATATCCGAGATCAACGCACCTGATTAGAAGCCGCGTACCCCTTCGCCTGGAGCCGACGGATCGCGATCCAACGGCTGAGATCCAACCGTACCCCTTTGGCCTGTCACTTTTGCTTAAGAGCCCCTCTAGTTTTCCATATTCAACCCGCACTCCTTTGTAGTTCAAAAATATTTACGCAGAGGCCCTGTTTTTAGCACTTAGCCCCCCGAGTTCTTTCGAAATAGAACCCGCCGTCCTTCCAGGGCTTTTTCACGCGTTAGACCCCAGAACTAACCTTTATTTACGTTTAGATCCTCAGTTTTTGCAGAAAACCCTCTGGAACCTAGTTTTTATCGCAGATAAGCCCCTAGAACTTGTTTTTAGCCTAGAAAATGTGTTTTAGCTCCATTTTGAGCGTTCTTTATGTCCACGCGATCATTGTAACGCGTAGAATAGTTTTAGCTTAGTTTTTCTTGCTGTTTTTATGTATTGATGTAATGTTCCTTAGCTTTTGTTAGTGTTTGCTTGTATGCTTATTATTGTGCATTGTTTTGGCCATGTGTTCGTGAGTAGACGTTGATCCATATGAGGAGCCCCAGTACCAGTATCCGGAGCAGCCGACTTCTGACTAGTTTGAGCAGCAGTAGGACCAGTACGAGGAAGGCAAGTATAACATGAACAACCTATCATCTTTAAATACAATTTCATACTGCATTTAATACTGTATGCCTATATGGATTTCCTAGCAACTTTATATCCTTTATATATATCCTTTGGGTTGCATTTTGGTTAGTTGTGCTAGGTTGCTGGGCTATAACACATTCTGGCCCTTTTTAATTAATTTGATTAATGGTTTACTTGAACTTAATTCTGAGAGTGGCCCTCTATGTGGATGAGTGGCTCACGTCTCGTTAGAAGATGGTTTTTATAGAAACATGGTTTAGGGGGCCAGCACGGTGCTTACTGTCTGGTTGGCCACTCTCCATAAGGACCGGTTCATAGAGCGACAACCTGGGACAACAGCGCTACCACAAGACTGGAATGGGACGGTCTTGGCGTAATAATTAGGTCTTTTTGGTTTGGAGTAACTTACCTGCGGGGCAAGGGTGGTAAGCTTCTATGTCCCTCGTACTGAGTGGCCTCGTCTGTGGTATTCTTGACGCCCACTAGACCTGCTCCATAGTCGCCGATCCAACCCTCGCGGTTATTCCTTACCAACGAGATTCTTTGTAAAGGCCTCGTAGTGAGTTTGCTAGTCATCTCACCTAAGGAAGTGTGATGAACAACTGGCGTAGCTCACGACTTGTGGGTAAAGAGGTGCAACCTCTGCAGAGTGTAAAACTGGTATACTAGCCGTGCTCACGGTTATGAGCGGCCCAGATCCTCCTTTTGATTAGTGGGGTTGTCTCCTTCCGACGAGGGAGGTGCCTCTCGGGGTTACCTTGGTGGTTTTGGTATGGTTCTCAGTAGTTACATAATTAATTCTGATTAATTACTATGTAACTGGGTTAATGGTAATTCATCAACTCGTAGTAAATAGCTTTAATAAAATTTTGCCAAGACTTAAAAGCTTATGCAGTTGAGTCAGCCAACCTTAGAGCCTCATAGTTTGTGTTATACTTGTTGAGTACAAGTTGTGTACTCACTCTTGCCTCTTCTCTACTTTTTCCTCTCGGATACACTACTGCTGCTCAGTTCCTGCCGACGCGAGGGAGTTCGCTCAGCGCTACCAGGACTACGAGGACTTCTAGGCATTCGTCTCCCAGTCGACGTCCCTGTGGCGCCCTGCTTCAGCTTCGGAGAGTCTTTATCGTATTTTGTACTTCGCTTCCGTTGTATCAGACATTTTTGTCATTAATGTAATAAATAACATTCGTATTTCGATTTATTATGTCTTATTCGTGATATGTGCTGTGATATACTGTTCATTCTGTTGTATATACGTGTGACTTGATCCTGGCACGTATATGATTGCTCGGTTTATGTCCTTTTATAAACCGGGTGTTACAAGAGAAGATAGAGGGACACCTCTCGGAGAGCCGAGGGACGTGCTAGTTGTCTAGGGGATTCCCTAGCTGACGTGGGAACCTTGCAAGGAAGACCACGTCGGAGTTCTGGAGCTAGGATCTTCAAGATCAAGGTAGGGCCCCGGTTGTGATCTTGTGATGTACAATCATTCATGGTGAAGTTATTTGTGATTCCGAATGTTTAGCGACCATTTTCTCTCTTTCAATTTTGTTCTTTTCTTTGCGTTTGCTTCATCCTAGATCTATTATCGAGATAGATCGCTTAGCATGATCTTGTAGTCATGGTGGCTAGAGGTTCATGGCTGAACTACCAAAGGGGGTTCGACTTGCTTCAGGGTACTTTTGTCGAAAGGGATGGCGTCGTGACAGGACGTTGTCACTAAGTAGGTGGGGTATCGAGTGATTGGATTGGAGATTTTGAGTTTAAAGATGCTTTTCATTGAGATTCACATCTATCTTACTTCACTACATCTACCTGGAACTACAACAAATGCATGATCTAGGTGATCTAGATTGGTTATCTCTAACTTTCTCTTGCTACCTTCGGTGTTTGTCGTTTTTAGTAGATTAGATTCATTTTCATCACCATCTCAACACAAAGGAATCTCTATGTTAGTAGATTGTTTCTTGTCTCTTTGGTTCCATGGATTGATAAACCTTGGCGGAATACTCTGAGGGAAAAGCTACACGAAACCGTGCGCTTGCGATATATAAATCGGGGGCACTAAGGAGCGTCAACACCATGCCCTTATCATAAGGGCTCGGTCAACCACACCCTCGAGCAGTGCGACATGCTCTGCAAATACTACAACCATGTCGCACACAGGGATGAGGATCCAAAGAAGGATGCAGACAACAAGGGTGGCGACAAGTTCCCCTCAGTGGCGAACGTCTTCTTCATCTTCGGAGGGCCAGCGGTGAACATGATCGCTCGGCAGCGCAAGCGCGAACAGCGAGAAGTCTTCACTGTCCGCAAGGCCATGCCATCCTACCTTGACTGGTCAGAGGACACCATGTCCTTCAGCTGCGAGGACCACCCCAACTACATCACGAACCCGGGACAGTATCCACTCGTCGTGGATCCCATCATCGACAACACCCGCTTCTCCAAGGTGCTCATGGACGGGGGCAGCAGCCTCAACATCATGTATGCACACACCTTGGAGCTTATGGGGATCGGCTTGGACAAGCTGAGCCCCTGCAAGTCGCCGTTCCACGGCATTGCGCCGGGGAAGCAGTCCAACCCCTCGGTCAAATCGATCTACCCGTCTACTACAGCACGTTGGCTAACTTCTGCAAGGAGGTGCTCACATTTAAGGTGGTGGGGATCAAGGGAGCATACCACACCATTCTGGGGCGGCCATGCTATGCCAAGTTCATGGCGATCCCCAACTACACCTACCTCAAGATGAAGATGCCGGGCCCGAAGGGTATCATCACCGTCGGCTCCTCGTTTGAGCATGCCTACGAGTGGGATGTCAAGTGCGTCGAGAACGCCAAGGCTCTAGCGGTGGACGAGGCCCTTGCCGCGGACTTGGAGAGGATGGCGAACAAGGCCATGAACTCACTGCAGCGACATGCGGGCAGCTTCAAGCCTGCCGAGGGTGCCAAGGTCGTACCCCTCAATCCGAACAACCCCGACGGCAAGGCGCTGAAGATCAGCACTACCCTCGACAGAAATAGGAAGTGGTGCTTGTCGACTTTCGCCGTGCCAACACCGACATCTTCGCGTGGAGCCCTTCGAACAGGCCTGGCATACCGAGGGAGGTCGCCGAGCACTCCCTTGACATCCTGCCCAAATCCAAGCCGGTTTAGCAACGCCTACAATGCTTCGACGAGCTCAAGCACCGTGCGATCGGCGAGGAGGTGCACAAGCTATTGGCGGCCGAATTCATCAAGGAGGTATTCCATCCCGAATGACTAGCTAATCCTGTATTAGTTAAGAAAAAGAATGGGAAATGGAGGATGTGTGTAGATTATACTGGTTTAAATAAAGCATGTCTGAAAGTTCCTTTTTTTCCTTTGCCATGTATCGATCAAATAGTTGACTCAACTGTGGGATGTGATCTTTTATCCTTTCTTGATGCGTATTCCGGTTACCACCAAATAAAGATGAAAGAGTCTGACCAGCTCACGACTTCTTTTATCAGTCCTTTCGGCATGTACTGCTACGTCACGATGCCCTTTGGCCTTAGAAACGCCGGAGCTACATACCAGCGGTGTATGCTCCATGTGTTTAGAGATCATATCGGGCAAACCGTAGAAGCATATGTCGACGACATCATCGTAAAATCCAAGAAGGCGGACGACCTGGTAGCCGATCTCAGGATCGCATTCGATTGCCTTAGAGAAAAAGGTGTAAAGCTTAATCCAGAAAAGTGAGTGTTCGGAGTGCCTCGAGGCATGGTCTTGGGCTTCATCATCTCCCAGCGAAGCATTGAACCCAACCCTAAGAAAGTCTCAGCCATCACTCGGATGGGACCGATACGAGACCTAAAAGGGGTGCCGAGGGTAATGTGTTGCCTTGCAGCCCTCAGCCGCTTCATCTCACGCCTCGGTGAGAAAGGCTTAAATCTGTGTCGGCTCCTGAGGAAATCTGAGCACTTTTCATGGACCCCCAAGGCTCAGGAGGCCCTTGATAAGCTCAAGGCGTCACTCACTCATGCTCCAATGAAGACACCACCTGTGGATAGCGAGCCCCTCTACCTATACGTAGCAGCAATAATCCAGGTGGTCAGCGCAGCTATTGTTGTGGAAAGACAAGAGGAGGGGCATGCTTTACCCATCCAGAGGCCGGTGTACTCCATCAGTGAAGTGCTGTCTAAAACCAAGATGCTATATCCATAGATTCAGAAGCTGCTTTAAGCAGTGGTCTTGGCTCGACGCAAGCTACTCTACTACTTCGAGGCTCACCCCGTCACCGTGGTCTCCTCTTCCCTCTGGGAGAGATAGTCTACAACTGGGAAGTCACGGGTAGGATAGGCAAGTGGTTAGTGGAACTGATGGGAGAGACTCTCACCTATGCGCCTCGTAAAGCGGTCAAATCCCAAGTCTTGGCGGATTTCATTGCTGAGTGGACCGACACACAGGCCCCACCTCAGATCCAAGCGGAATGCTGGATCATGTACATCGATGGGTCGGTGATGAAGACCGGTGCAGGCGCGGGCCTCCTGTTCATCTCCCCCTCGGAGTACACATGTGCTACGTGGTACATCTACACTTCCCTGTGTCCAACAACATGGAAGAGTAGGAGGCCCTCCTCAGCAGCCTCCGCATCGCCATCGAGCTAGGCGCCAAGCGCCTCGACGTCCGGGGAGACTCTCAGCTCATCATCGATCAGGTGATGAAGGAGTCCAGCTGCCACGATGCAAAGATGGAGGCGTACTGCAACGCAGTGTGTCGCCTCGAAGACAAGTTCGATGGGCTCGAGCTCAACCACATTGCGCGCAAGTACAACGAGGAAGCAGATGAACTAGCCAAGTTTGCGTCTGGGCGGACCACCGTTCCCCCGAACGTCTTCGCCCGCGACCTCGCCAAACCCTCCGTCGATTTCAAGAATCCAACGGAAGCCACCGGGGCAGCACCCGAACCCTCGGCGGAGGAGTCCAAGGCCATGGACACAGAAATCGAGATTTCCTCGGCAGGCGAGGCTGAAGCGATGGAGATTAACGAGGCCCCACCTTCGCGAGACTGGTATGCCTAGTACCTCGAACAGATGATCCGAGGGGTCCTACCCTCGGATCGCGCTCAGGCGCGGCGCATCACCTGGTGAGCCAAGTTCTTTGTCTTGATCGACGACGAATTGTACCAGCGCAGTCCCTTGGGCGTTCTACAACGCTGGATCCCCATTCCCGAGGGCAAGGAGTTAATTCGGGACATCCATGCCGGAATCTGCGGTCACCATGTGGCACCCCACACCCTCGTGGGCAATGCATTCAGGCAGGGCTTCTACTGGCCCATCGCAGTCGCTGACGCAACCGAGGTCCTGCGAACCTGTGAGGGGTGCCAGTTCTACGCTCGGAAGACACATCCCCCGGCTCACGTGCTGCAGACCATCCCCATTATGTGGCCATTCGCCGTGTGGGGACTGGACCTCGTAGGGCCACTATAGAAAGCGCCCGGGGGCTTCACCAACCTGTTGGGAGCGATCGACAAGTTCTCCAAGTGGATCGAGGCTCGACCCATCAGCAAGATCAAATCCGAGCAAGCCATGTTGTTCTTCACCGACATAGTCTACAGGTTCGGGGTACCAAACTCAATCATCACTGACAATGGCACCCAGTTCACAGGCAAGAAGTTCTTGGCGTTCTACGACGACTACCACATATGCATAGACTGGTCGGCTATGGTGCACCCACAAACGAACGGCCAAGTGGAGCGTGCCAACAGCATGATCCTACAGGGCCTCAAGCCAAGAATCTTCAACAAGCTGAACAAGTTTGACCGGAGGTGGCTCACGGAGCTACCCTCGATCATCTGGAGCCTAAGAACAACCCCGAGCAGAGCCACAGGCTTCAGCCCATTCTTCCTAGTCTATGGTACCGAGGCCATCCTCCCCACTGACTTGGAGTATGGGTCCCCGAGGCTCAAGGCTTACCAAGAGCAGCAGAACCAGCAGGCCCGCGAGGACTCACTGGACCAAGTGGACGAGGCTAGAGATGTGGCGCTCCTACACTCAGCACGATACCAACAGTCCCTGCGAAGATATCAGGCATAAAGGGTTCGGTGCCGAGACCTCAACAAATGAGACTTGGTGCTGAAACTTCGGTAGGACAATAGAGGACGCCACAAGCTCTCACCGCCGTGGGAAGTATATCGTCGTGGAAGTTATCAAGCCCGCACGTACAAGCTAGCTAATGAGAAGGGTGAAGTCTTCACCAACGCTTGGAATATTCAGCAGCTACGTCGCTTCTATCCTAGAAATTCCAAACTCTTTGTACATAGTTTGTACTTGTATTTTGAATTTCCGAAAATAATAAATACTATGCTTTACTTACTTATTTTTTCGAACTATCCTAACCCTCGGGGCCTCGAACGCGCATGAACACTGAGGTAGACTTGGCTTTGCCCTCGGCAAAACCAAGGCTCCCTCGGGGGCTATAATGGGGGAACCCCCAAACGTCCCCAAAAAACGCCACCGTTTTTCGAAAAATTTTCATATCTAAGTTTCTCGTATACTTAGAAAATTGGACGCAAGGCATAAGCTACTATGGAATGAGATTGGTCGAGCCGCGGGACCGCCTACGCCTCCGAGATATGACCTCCCCACTCACCTCCCTACGCCTAAGTTGCTTATGAACGCGAAATTCCTCGCAGAAATTTATCTAAGTCACATACGAGAACGCGAAAACTTAGTAACGAAAACGGTGTGCACAAATTCACAAGGCCTCAATCGGCCACAATGTCAAATTTACATCTCTCAGTTTTCTCACACAGAAAGACAACTGAAACAAAATACTAATTAATGTACATGGGCTCCATGGCCCAAGCTTCCTACAAGTGAGCCTCCCCACCACGCGGGCCCTCGGCGGTGCCGTCTTCAGCGTCGGGGAGGAGATTGCCTTCGAAGACTACGGACAAGGTGGAGGCGGCACTCTCGACAGCGGCATTGGCCTGCTGCATAGTAGGAACCGCAGCATCTTTGTCAGCGCCAGGCGCGACGATGTAGCCCGTGGCCACCTACTCGAGATCGACGATGTAGTGTGTCGACAGCACACCGAGGGCCTTCTGATTGCCGAGGTGGAGGGCACCCTTGAGGTGTTCGGTCACCCGGCCGCCTAAGGACCTCAGACGGCTAGCCACCGAATTGCCAGACGAGCCACCCTCCCCCTCGAGCTCTTGGCACGCGGCCGTAGCGGCTCCCTCCAGGTCCTCGAAGTCCTTCTGCGCTGATGAGTACGCAACCTAGAGGGCTTCTCTCGCTGTGGTCTTGTCAGCCACTGCCTTCCTCAATGCTGAATGACGAAACGAAGATAAGTTTCGGCAAATTGAAAATAACTTAAGCGAATTTCAGATACTTACCCTCGGTACGCTCCCTCTCCTTCTCTAACAGTGCCCGCGCAGCGTCCTCCTGCTGCTGGAGCGCGGACAAGGAGGCCTCCTTCTCTTTGAGGGCGGTCTCTGCGTCGCGAACGGCCACCTCCCGCGTTTCGAGGATGACATCCTTCTGAACCAGGGTGTTAGTGAGCATTGTGATGGCCACCTTCTCGCGCTAGAGCTTAGCCTCCTTATGCTGGAGCTCGACCTCCTTCGCCTCGACCATCTCGTCCTTCTGCTGCAGCACGGCCATTTGCAGCTCGACCTCCCAGGCCTTCTGCTCTGCCGCGGCTCTCTGGGCATTGCACTCGTCGATGGCTCGGGCCAGCTCCACCTCCCGCGCATGGTCCCGCGCTCCCAGGTCGGACATTAGGGTGTCGGCTTTGCCCAGTCGCACGAGGAGGCTGGCGTTATATTGCTCGAGCCAGTGCACCTTGGAGTATTGTTGGGCAAGCTTGACGCTCTTATCATGTGAGAGGTACAACAACTACTGTGAACAAAAAACGTGAGCAGAAGACACACTAGCACGATCAGAAATGGACAAGTCCCAGGGAGGGGCACTTACATGGCTGATGAGGATACTCCTTCTCCTGTGAAGCTCCAGGGCACGGGCGAGATTGGCCTCGATCTCAGCACCCACCTCGTACTACACATCCCAGATATCATCCTCCCATTGCTTGTTGCGGGCAAAATCCGAGGGGACCCTGGGCAGGATAATTGCCTAGCTGATCCCCAGCGAGGGCACCTCGGACGGACCGGCACCGAGACTACCCTTGGAGGCTGAAACGAAATCAGCGAACAGGCTAACGGCGTTGGCCATGGCGCTCGGGTCGATCTCTTCCAGGTCCTCGAACAGCCCTGGCACCTCAGCCGACATGTCCTCTGCGGCAGCTCCACCACCGGCACCACGTTTATTGGCGCTGTCTGTGCCGCCACCGCCATTGCGGTCCCCTCGTCCCCAGCCCTCGTGGGCTCTGGGGAGGGGACCTCTCTTTTTGCCTGGCTGGCGAGGCGCTCTGTGTAGGAATATGGGGTAGCAAAAACAAAAATTTTCTACCGCATAAACCAGGATTACTGCAGTCATAGATCACGGGATTACCCCTAGATGCGCGGTTGCGGAACTTCTGTAGCGCGTCGGTGTAGTGCAGATGGAAGCCAACAGTGCAGTTGCGAGAACTTCCTTTCGTGTGGCTCGTCCTTGTGCAGTAGATGCGGCACCTCCAAGGTATCCACACGTATGGGAAGAAGCATCGCGATCCGGACTGCTAGGTCTGTGAAGGCGACCTAGCTACAGTTCAAGGCGGTGTTACTGTTCACGTGAACAGTAACCATGGATAGTAAAAAGGTCTAGCGCCCCCTCCCTCTGTTTATATAGCCCCTTAGGTGGGATGCCTTGGGCCCCACCTTGGGCACCCCCTTTTGGGCCGAAAAGGCCCATTAGTGCACCTAAGGCCAGTCTAATTCGGATCTCATCCTTATCAGGCTTCTTTCCCTTAAGTGTGTGACCCTATGGGCTCATATGCGAATAGACATGGCCCGAGTACTCTTACTCGGCCCAATAGTAGACAGTGGCCTCTAGCAAGACATGTCAACTCCTATACGCACAGAAAGATCATATCAGACAAGCCGCCACAATATCATATACATGTTGTTCCCTTTGCCTCACGATATTTGGTCTAGTTTAAAGCCGACTGTAAGGATCACCGGGGTGTCCGACCCTAGAGGGGGAGGGGGTGAATAGGGTCGCTAATCGCTTTCTATCCTAGGGCTCAATCTATTTGCATAAGATAAACCTAACACGGCCTACACATGCTAGTTATGACTAAGGTTTATCTATGCTACTCTCTACTTACCCCTAAAAGACTTGCAACCTATAGCCAATCCTAATCAAACTAAATAGGAAGGTAAACGCACGCAAGATAGAGTAAATGCGGAAATGTAATACGGTAATTAAAGAGGTAAGGGAGAGAATATGCAAACTACCGTGAAGACACCAAGACACACAATTTAACGTGGTTCGGTTAGGACACCAAGTCCCTCCCTACGTCCACGGCCACTTGTCCAACAAGAACAAGTGTGATGCCAAGTCTCTTCGCTTGATCACTGTCTTGCGTTCGCCACCAAGGCTTCTGGCAAGCAAAGGCTAAGTGACGCCAAGTCACCAAGACAAAGGCCACCGCCACCGTCTCTCTCAAAGCGTCACCAATGGCACCGTCTTCACTATTGGAGCTTCTCACCAAGAGGGGTCTCCTTCCCCGCACAAAGTGTCGTTGCCTCTTCACACCAAGTCAGAGGGTCACACGACGAGTACACAAGATGCTTGCCGCAGCAATACTTCTCTTAAGGGAGCTCTCACAAGAACTAATCCCTATTACAAGCACTAAGCACTCTCACAAGTGTGCTTAAGCCTATATGATGTACAATGAAGCTCTATGGTGGTTGGAGGTGTTCTTCAAGTGTTTTATGCTTCCTTAGTCTCCAGCACCCTCAAATGACCCGGCCTTGGGGGTATATATAGGCAGCACAAGCAAATATAGCCGTTGGAGAAAAGCTGCCAGAAAAATACTTAACGCCGGTTAATCCGACGCACCTCCAATAGCCATCGTCGGTTCAACCAGTGATACTAAACTGTCTGCCTCAAAAACTAGCCGTTACGTGTATGGGCAATCAACCGATGCTGCATCGGTTTAATCGGTGAGTGTAGTTGTCCTGTGAACTCTGAAAAACAAACTCTTTGGACAACTGCACCGACGTTCACCAAGACCCTATGGTCGGTTCTTCCGGTGTATAGACCTTGCCTCAGCTTCTGGGTCCATTGCACCGACGTATTCAACTTTCCTAACGTCAGTTCAACCGGTGAAACCAATATTCCTGGTGTGCTCCAAGTCAATGCACCGACGTATGTAATTTTCTAAGCGCCGGTTCAACCAGTGATACTAAAGCATCTCTGTCTTGATTTTCTCAGCGTAACCACCATAGGTGCGGCCCTTCGGGCCTAGCTATGCCTATCTTCTCTTTGTCATCACTTGAACCTAAAAGCCTGAGAATGGTCATCTTAACAATCATATTAGTCCAAGTGTTGTGTTGTCTATATCAGTCACCAAAACATTATATTGAAATATGGCATGAGAGGCCATTTTCGCTACAATCTCCCCCTTTTTGGTGATTGATGACAACACAACCAAAGCAAGCAAGATGAATTGCAAGAATATGAAATTGATAACAATTTGAAAGGTTAGAAACTACTTAGATTGCTCGGATGACATTTCAATGCTCATTTAAAAAGCCACCGGCATTTGATTAGTTCATAGGACGAAATGCTTCCGGCTTGATAGCAATTGTGAAACAATGGCTTGTGGCCAATGTAAGACAATTGTGTGGTTTGAACCATATGAGTAATGAAAATTTTGTACCTTAGTCCATGGGATCATAAAATTGCACTTCTTCCCCATATTGACTAAGTACCTCCCCCTATCACCATGCATCCTCCCACTTGCTAATGGCATCATTTAGTCAAACTATTTGCTTGCTTTTAGGGTACATTTCTCTCCCTTTGTCATCAAACACCTAAAAGCTTCATAACCACTAGCAACAAGGAGCATTAGTAGCAAAAGAAATTCACTAGTGATAGAGTGTTATACCAACTAAATTCGGCATATCTCCCTTTGTTTGAACAAGCTCCCCCTTTTTCAAAGCTTGTGGCACCTCCTATCTTGACACCAATTGTGATGCCAATTGTGACTTGTAGGGGTAGTATTCAAAAGAAATTGAACTCATGCAGATAGCTCAGGGTGACTACAACAAATAGCACTTGTAAAGCATATCTTCGGGCCTAGCTACGCCTATCTTCTCTTTGTCATCACTTGAACCTAAAAGCATGAGAATGGTCATCTTAACAATCATATTAGTCCAAGTGTTGTGTTGTCTATGTCAATCACCAAAACATTATATTGAAATATGGCATGAGAGGCCATTTTCGCTACACCGACCACTCTTTCTCGATCCTGTGATTCGGAATACTTGATTAACTCTTAACCCCAGCATGGCCATGCATTTCCTGATCCGAATCACTCAAGGGGCCCAGAGATATCTCTCTCTTGTAGAGAGGGGCAAATCCCATCTTGACCGACTATGTCTCACAGCATGCTTCTTGACAGACCCGAAAGCCACCTTTATGACTACCCTGTTATGGTGCAGCGTTTGATGGCTCCTAAGTAAGTCGGTTCACATCTTGAGTACATACGACGATCTCAGGTCTTAGGACACAGCGTACATATTGTGTAATGAGAAGTCATCATCTCGTGTTGGGTCAGTTCAGTCTCATGTCTCACATGAGTCCACATTATTAGTTTGACATCCCCATGTCCATGACCTGTGAAACGTAGTCAATCAACTAATACATGTGCTAGTCTAATATTCATGTGTGTCCTCACATGAACTCTGACTAGGAACATTTTAGAATATTCATGCAAGTATAGAGTTTCACAAATACTTCACATAAGCATTAATCAATACAAGTTGTCATCCATGAATATTCAAGGTACACTTTATTAACCATGAATAAAAGGAAATATGATTCCCTCTAGGGCATATTTTCAACACTCCGATACGTCCCCGCCAGTCTCCCGTTCTCCGGCTCCCGGCCGTGCGGCATCTTCCGCGTCCCCTCGACCGGCGTTGTCTCCGGCTCCCGGCTGGGCGGCATCTTCTGCACCGCTCCGGCCAGCCTCTCCCTCGACACTCAGCCGAGCAGCCTCCTCTGCGCTGCTCCGGCCAGCGTCGCCTATGTCCGCCCGCGCCCGGGCACTCTCGGCCCCCTGCTCCAACACCTCCCGGTACCTCGCGACGGTCGCCTCCGCCGTCTGAGGCCCTCCGGCCGGGGGGCTGCGCCGCTGTATGTGGCGTGGCATTTACCCGCCACTTGAGGGCCTTGGCCGGCGCCAGCTGGGCAATGACCGGGGTAGCCCTCCGACTAAACCAAACAGGGGCGAAAATCGGGATAAGCAAGGATGGGGGATCGAACTAGAAAATGCAAAAGATGAATGAAGAAGTACTTAACTCGAAAGGGCGCTCAACTTGCACTTGTTTGAGCTGCTCCTTGGGGCTCGCGACACTCCACCGCCTCCCATCGATTGGCTGGGGGGCGGCGCCCCCATGCCAGCTTGCACCCTGGGTGGCGTCGCCCGCCTAAGGGTTGCCCCACTCGCCACTGTCGTAGGCATCCTTTTGCCCGCCGTCGTTGAGGGCGCGGGCATCGTCTCGCCCACTGCCGTCATGGGCGCGGGCATCCTTGTACCCGCTGTTGCGGGCACCCTTATGCCCACAATCGGCGTGGACGACCTCCTGCCTGCCGTCGGTGTGGGCGTCTTCTCAATCGTTGCTGGCGCGGGCTCCTTTTCGCCCGCTGCCGATGCCGAGGCCTCAATGCTAGCCTGCTGCTGGACCAGTGGCGGCCCTCCGGCCACCCCCGTATTGGGGCTCTCGGACATCGAAAAGTCCACTTCGTCGGACGAAGAGTCAACCGGCTCTGGGGTGGAGTCGGGCGTGGGCAGCGGCGAGAGGCCCTCCCTCTCACGCTTCCTATTCTCTTTCTCATGCTCCTCCTTCCTTATCCTCTTCCTGTTGTGTGTCGCCTTCTCCTTGTCCATCCTCTTCTTCTCTGCCCCGCGTGCAGGTGGTTCGCGGTGTGGGTCTCGGGGAGCGGGGGGTTCGAGATATACCCGTTGCGGGTCAGTCCGTACGAATGCAACTAAGATCAGGAGGGCAATGGAGCAATGCCAGCCCATTAAAAATTGGAACAATCCTTACCATCTGTACGTACCTCGCCTCCGGGTGCATCTTGATCGCCCTGAGTTTTGCGGTGTTGGATGGGAAGTGCGACACCGTGTGCTTTGCCCTCTGGGCAGCGATGTTGTGGGTGAGCAGATCCGCCATCATCTGCGAACCCTCGGGCAAGGCCTCGGGCGTCAGCTGGTAGATTGGGAGCCTCCTCTCCATGAGGGGGAGCACCTTCTGCCGGTGGAAGTTGGCCATGACGGCGGCCGCCGTCAGCCCCTTACGCGCA
Source organism: Panicum virgatum (assembly GCF_016808335.1). Taxonomy (NCBI): domain Eukaryota; kingdom Viridiplantae; phylum Streptophyta; class Magnoliopsida; order Poales; family Poaceae; genus Panicum; species Panicum virgatum. Next base: position 14,626,630 of record NC_053142.1, on the reverse strand, counting down.
AGGCACCGCAGCGCCTCGGTGAACACCCTGAGCTTGGCCTGGCGCTCGGGGGGCAACACCCCGTATCCCCATAGATCCAGCTTGTCCGTTAGGATCTTGCTGGTGTATGCCGGGAGCGCGCCGTCGTCGTTGCACAGATAGAACCACACTTTGCTCTAGTCACGATTGTTCGACGTCATCGTGCTGGGGATGTATAAATCCCTCTTGTTCTCCCGCTCGTGGAGCGTGAGGCCACCGACGCGGACGGCCCTTCTCGGCCCTTACTGGATGGACTTGGTGTAGAGCTCCCAGCGGAACAAGTGTTTCCACAAGTCCCAGTGCGCCTCGACCCCCAAGTAGCCCTCACAGACGGTGACGAAAACCGCCGCCTACGAGATGACGTTGGGGGAGAAGTTGTGCAACTCCACCTTGTAGTGGAAGCAGAGCGTGTGGACGAACCAGCCGGCGGGGATGCCAAACCCTCGCTCATGCAGCTGCACCAGGCTGATGATGTAGCCGCTCGGGGGCTTCGGCTCCAGCTCCGTCGATGTCGGAGCAATCCACACCGGGCGCGCCGAATCGGTGTTCGGCGCCAGGAGCCCGGCGGCCACCAACGACTCCAGAAATGCCTCATCGGCGGTGGACTTGCCCCACGACACGGGGTCAGCGTACTGCGCCATCGCATCGACGGAAAAGAGGATGGGGAAAAGGGCTCGAACAGGGAAAAGGTGCGCTCGCTCTTTCTTTCTTCTCTCGCCCCTTCGCTCTGAGCTCCGATGCAGGGCGACGGCAATGGAGGCAGGGGAGGCAAAAGCAAAAGGCAGGTAAGCCGAACGGATCCCCCCACTTCTCTTTTTCTCACTGTGCTGGGTAGATTCTCCGCAGCGACCCCAAATCTACCGCATTAAATGCGGTAGGTTTCGCGGTCACTGACAGCTAGGCCCCACGCTTGTGAAACCCCTGCGCGCACGCGCCGTAATTACCGCGATGCGGGAACCGACGCGGTACAGGTGCACTGTAGCACCATTACGTCAAACGGCCATCGCCCACGCCGCTCCGTCTCCCCGAGACTGCCGCTTGAAAAGACACGCCCGCACCGCACACGCCGGGACACATCACCCACGACCAGCGAAAGACCCACACATGACCCACGACACCGCTCCGCATGAAGACTGTGATGGAATATTCCCTTTGGGGGTTCCTTATCTATGAGAGAATGTTATTCTGAGGCCTTACTGATAAGGGGTTCGAAGGATGGCCCGCCTGTCGGTGTTTACCGCCCCTGTCGGTGTTTACCGCCAAGCCTGCTCAGGGATACCCTTAGCAGTAGGGTTTGTAGGTAGGGATCGATGGCTTTGGAACTCGATGGTGCAAGGAACACAAAGATTTAGATAGGTTCGGGCCGCGAGTTACATAATACCCTACGTCCTGTGTGGTGGTTTGTATTTCCTTTGGTGTAGATGTGTTTCGAGGGGGCCCCTGTCCGCTCTTATATATCCGGGGGAACAGGGTTACATGGAAAGTCCTAGCCGAGTACAGTTGGAGTCCTACTACATCACGATCGGGTAGTTTCCTTTGTACTACAGCTAGTTCTACACCTATTCGGGTAGTTTACAAGAAAGGTAAGGTACATCCATGAGCTATCCCTTACTCTAGAATATTCTACGCCTATGAGCAGTCCCGCTGCCCCGGGTCTGATAAGTACTTGACGGGGCGTCTTCAAGTACTTCAAGTAGTCTGAACATCTTTCTGGTTGATTCTAGTTCTTCCTTCAGATACGTCGAGAAGTCCTTCAAGTACTTCCATTTGCCTCGAGGCTGTGAGGTGCTTATGCTCCGAAATCTTTATCATATATGGTGCGCGAAGTACTCACACTCCATATGGAGTAGCCCCCGAGCCTTAGGTTGAATCGTAGAATCAGGATGAGGGTCACTTCAGTCCTTTTCTTCTTATTTTTCAAAAAATTTGAAAAATAAATCTCTGATACATATATTCCGCAGCCCCCGAGTCTTGAATTTAAATCCCTCCATTTAGATTTAAGGATCAATGAAATCTCTTGGCAAAATCTGAAAACTTCCCTGAGAAGGAAAGAATCCGTTGGCATCCCAAATATTCACGAAATTACCCCTGAAGACCATATAAATCTGGTTGAAAACTTCCGATGATTCTACCCCTTAAACTCCTGGCCGCCATCAGACTCAGATTCATATTCATCTCTTCTCAGTCAAAATCCAAAAGCCCCTCTCGTAGCCCCTGAGTTAAAACTCGTGACTGTAAGATGGCTCCCAAGAAGAACAAGTCCAAGATTGAAGAGGAAACGACCGCCAATTTGTCCACAAGTTGGTGCAAAAGCAAGATATCTGAATTACTGGTCCGAGAGTTGGAGAATATGGGTCTCCTCCAAGAGCAGGGTGTGAGCCAATGGCGTGCTGGTGAAGGAGAAGATTACCCTATGGAAGGTACTCTTGAGACCATTATGTTTCATGATTTTGTAGAACGTGGTCTCACCCTTCCTGTGTCAGAATTTTTCTATAGACTGCTTCAGTTCTGGGGAATTCAATTACACCATCTCACTCCCCAATCCATCTTGCATCTTTCAATTTTCACTCATTTCTGTGATGCATTCCTTGGAATTCTCCCCCATTTCCACCTTTTTCAACATTTCTTCTTCCTTGTTCCTATTCCAAATGCCACCAATCCCACCGTCATTGGGGGATGTGACTTGGTACTCTGCCCTGAGAATCGAGGCAAGTACTTGGCTTATGATCCGGTGAGTAAAGGAGCCGAATGGAAGAAGTTCTAGTTCCATGTTGGGAACTTTGAATCCCCACTTCCGGGAAGGACTGCTGGTGCCCCCCAAGTCCAGGAGAGCTGGTCGAGTAGAGGACCTGGTGGCAAGTAAGTTCAAGCCATTCTCCATGCGATTGCCGTTGTTAAGAAAAATGGAGTCACTGGAGATCATGTGGTCTTCTCGTTTATCGGTCACCGGACGCAACCTCTTCAGCTACGACAACATCCTACCTTTAGATATGAAGGATCCCACTAGGATGTCACCAGAGCTAATGGCTCAGTTTGAAGTAATCAAGAGATGCTGTAAAGTACTCAATAACTTCGACAAGTCTTTGGAGCTTCCGACACTCTTCTCGGCACAGAATCCTCCCGAGAATACCTAGGTACGTGAGTTGGAGACCATGTCGAGTACTTGTAGTTAACCATTCATGATCTTCTGACTAATTCTTGGCCTTTTTTCTATAGAAAAATTATAAATCCTGGTATTGCATGTCGCCGACTTCTGTAGATGCTGATTCTGATGACAGCAAGAAACGGAAAGCGACTCCCGGATCAATATTACAAAGAAAAGTTCCTCGTCTCGATGCCGTCCAGTGAGTATATAATATTTTGTTGGTTTTTGTGACACCCTAGCCTAAAGATAGTACAAGAGAATCTGAGGATTGCACAGACTAGGCAGAAGAGCTATGCAGATGGCAAACAGAGGGACCTGACCTTCAGTGTTGATGATTATGTATATCTGAAGGTGTCCCCAATGCGAGGAGTCTGCAGATTCAATGTCAAGGGGAAGCTAGCACCTCGGTATATTGGTCCATTCAAGGTGCTAGAGAGGAAAGGCGAAGTTGCTTATCACCTGGAGTTGCCTACCAACCACTCTAGAGTGCATGATGTCTTCCATATTTCTCAGTTGAAGAAGTGTCTACGAGTACCTGAGGAGCAGGCACCACTGGATGGGTTAGATGTGCAGGAAGATCTGACCTATACTGAGCATCCAGTGAAGATTCTGGAGACATCGAAGAGGGTTACACGGAACAAGCGCATCAAGATTTGCAGAGTTCAGTGGAGTCATCACAGTTGTAACACCCTAATTTAAATTTCAGTATTTATTAATAAATTTAATTGGCTTTAGTTAAATTTTCTAAGGTTTATTGTGTTTAGTTGGCATTTAATCTAATTTTTGTTCCTTAATTAAAATTTATCTTAGGTTTAAATTTTTTGTTGCATTCATGCTGGTGCATAATTTTATTTGAGTGTGGTTTGAATTCAAATTCAAATTTGAATTCAAACTTTGTTTGAATTAGATTTAGAAATAGAAAAGTGATAGGAAAAAGAATTAGAAAAGGAAAAGAAACCCACACAAAACCGGCCCAGCTAAACCCTGGCCCATCTTTCTTTTTCCTCCTTCCCCCTGGCCCAACAGACCACACCAGCCCAGCTTGCCCCTTCCCCCGCACGGCCCAGCCCGGCTCTCGCGCTCCCTCTTCCCCACGCCGGCCCAGACCGCCCCGCTCTCCCGCTCCGCTCACGGGCCGCTCTCACCCACCTGCCACCGGGCCTCACAGGTCAGCGCCCCTTTCCCCCTTTCCTTCCTTCCTCCCCGCGCCGAGGTACTCTGCTCCTCCCCGCCGCAATCACCGTGATTTTCCCCGCCGGGCGCGCCTCCCCAGGATCCCCGCGGGTCCTTATTTAGCCTCCCACGGCCCCTGCGCCTCCCATTCCGCAGCCGAGATCCAGAGAAGCAGCGCCGCCCACCCCGCCGCGCCGCGTCTCATCCACCCGCAGGTGAGCAAGCGCCGCCACCGGTTTTCCTCGCCGCCGGCGACTCTGGAGCCCCCCTGACCCCCCTTAGTCCTACCACAGGGCCGCGTCGATCTTCCCCGAAGGTCAGAAGGGCCGGAGCTCCACTGCAGCAGCCTCTTCCTCGAGCGCCGCCGCGACCCGCGGATCAACCTCGCCGCCGGCGCCCCGCTGCGCTGCGACCCCCGACCATCCCGCACCCTCGGTGAGCACCCCAAGGCCCCTCCGTGCTTTTGCGCTAGTTGCTTAGGTCTGTAGCACACCCCTGAGGCCGCGCGAGCTCGCCCCGGCGATGCCCCGCCGGGTTCGCCCGCCATCTCCGCCGTGCACGGCGTCCCGCGGCCCAATCCTTTCCCCCGAGCGCCCCAGTGGCTTGCGCGTGCCACGGGCTTGCCCCACGACCAAAACCCGGCTCGAAGGGAGACACCGGCGTGCCATGTGCTCGAGTGGGAGACACCGCAGACAGTAAAGGAAGTCAGGTCTTTCTTGGGCTTAGCAGGATATTATCGGAGGTTCATTGAGAATTTCTCCAAGATCGCGAAGCCTTTGACTTCTTTGCTAGAGAAGAATGTGGCTTTTGTATGGACTGATGAGCGTCAGATGGCCTTTGATGAGTTGAAGAAAAGGTTGACTACGGCGCCAGTCCTGACTCTGCCAGACCAGACGAAGAGGTTCACGGTATATTGTGATGCTTCGAAGGATGGTCTTGGGTGTGTTCTGATGCAGGAGGGCAGAGTGATAGCTTATGCTTCACGGCAGCTACGCCGGCATGAGCTGAATTATCCTACTCATGATCTCGAGTTAGCCGCAGTTGTGCATGCTCTGAAGATTTGGAGGCATTACTTGTATGGGCAGCGGTGTGATATCTACACTGATCACAAGAGCCTCAAGTACATTTTCACGCAGAATGAGCTGAACATGCGGCAGAGGAGATGGTTAGAGTTGGTCAAGGACTATGATCTGGAGATTCACTATCATCCGGGCAAGGCCAATGTTGTAGCAGATGCTTTGAGCAGAAGGAGTTATGTCAACATGGCCGTGGCTTTCCAGATGCCTCCAGAGTTATGCGAGGAGTTCGAGCAGTTGAGTCTGGGCTTCTTGCATCATACTTCCAGTGCAGCATTTGAGGCAGTACCGACTCTAGAGTCAGAGATCAGGCAGCATCAGAAAGATGACGAGAAGCTGCAGGAGATTCGTGAGTTGCTCAGAAAGGGCAAGGCTCCTCATTTTAGAGAGGATGATCAGGGTACCTTGTGGTACAAGAACCGGATCTGTGTGCCAGATGTGAAGGATCTTCGGAAGTTGATTCTGAGTGAGGCCCATGATACAGCTTACTCTATCCATCCGGGCAGCACGAAGATGTATTATGATCTGAAGGAACGTTTCTGGTGGTATGGGATGAAGCGTTCAGTGGCAGAGTACGTGGCTATTTGTGACACTTGTCAGCGTGTCAAGGCTGAGCATCAGAGGCCAGCAGGTCTATTGCAGCCTTTGAAGATTCCAGAGTGGAAATGGGAAGAAATCACTATGGACTTCATTGTTGGATTGCCTCGTACTCAGAAAGGGTACAACTCCATTTGGGTAGTAGTGGATCGTCTGACGAAGGTTGCTCACTTCATTCCAGTGAACACTACTTACTCCGGTGCTAGACTTGCAGAGTTGTACATCTCTCGGATTGTCTGCTTGCATGCTGTGCCGAAGAAGATTATATCTGACAGAGGGTCTCAGTTCACTTCTCGTTTCTGGGAGCAGCTCCATGATTCGTTGGATACGAAGCTGCGCTTCAGTACGGCTTATCACCCTCAGACAGATGGGCAGACAGAGAGAACCAACCAAGTGTTGGAGGATATGCTGAGAGCTTGTGCTATTCAGTATGGTACTAGTTGGGATAAGTGCCTGTCATTTGCTGAGTTCTCATATAACAACAGCTATCAGGCCAGTCTGAAGAAGTCACCCTTTGAGGCATTGTATGGCAGAAAGTGTAGAACTCCTCTCTATTGGGATCAGATTGGTGAGAAGCAGCTCTTTGGTCCTGAGGTCATAGATGATGCAGAGCAGATGGTTCAGGCTGTGCGAGAAAATCTGAGGATTGCACAGAGCAGACAGAAGAGCTATGCTGATGGCAAACGGAGGGATCTGACCTTCAGTGTTGGTGATTATGTGTATCTGAAGGTGTCTCCGATGAGAGGAATCCGCAGATTCAATGTCAAGGGAAAGTTAGCACCTCGGTATGTGGGGCCATTCAAGGTGCTAGAGCGGAAAGGCGAAGTTGCTTATCGCCTGGAGTTACCTCTCAGTCTCTCAGGAGTTCATGATGTCTTCCATATATCTCAGCTGAAGAGGTGTTTGCGAGTACCCGAGGAGCAGGCACCCCTGGATGGAGTCGATGTGCAGGAAGATCTGACATATACTGAGCATCCGGTGAAGATTCTGGAAACATCAGAGAGGGTCACTCGGAACAAGCGCATCAAGATGTGCAGAGTTCAGTGGAGTCATCACAGTGAAGCTGAGGCTACATGGGAGCGAGAAGATGAGTTGAAGAAGACATATCCAGATCTCTTTGCTAGCCAGCCCAGCTAAATCTCGGGGACGAGATTTCTTTAAGGGGGTAGGGTCTGTAACACCCTAATTTAAATTTCAGTATTTATTAATAAATTTAATTGGCTTTAGTTAAATTTTCTAAGGTTTATTGTGTTTAGTTGGCATTTAATCTAATTTTTGTTCCTTAATTAAAATTTATCTTAGGTTTAAATTTTTTGTTGCATTCATGCTGGTGCATAATTTTATTTGAGTGTGGTTTGAATTCAAATTCAAATTTGAATTCAAACTTTGTTTGAATTAGATTTAGAAATAGAAAAGTGATAGGAAAAAGAATTAGAAAAGGAAAAGAAACCCACACAAAACCGGCCCAGCTAAACCCTGGCCCATCTTTCTTTTTCCTCCTTCCCCCTGGCCCAACAGACCACACCAGCCCAGCTTGCCCCTTCCCCCGCGCGGCCCAGCCCGGCTCTCGCGCTCCCTCTTCCCCACGCCGGCCCAGACCGCCCCGCTCTCCCGCTCCGCTCACGGGCCGCTCTCACCCACCTGCCACCGGGCCCCACAGGTCAGCGCCCCTTTCCCCCTTTCCTTCCTTCCTCCCCGCGCCGAGGTACTCTGCTCCTCCCCGCCGCAATCACCGCGATTTTTCCCCGCCGGGCGCGCCTCCCCAGGATCCCCGCGGGTCCTTATTTAGCCTCCCACGGCCCCTGCGCCTCCCATTCCGCAGCCGAGATCCAGAGAAGCAGCGCCGCCCACCCCGCCGCGCCGCGTCTCATCCACCCGCAGGTGAGCAAGCGCCGCCACCGGTTTTCCTCGCCGCCGGCGACTCTGGAGCCCCCCTGACCCCCCTTAGTCCTACCACAGGGCCGCGTCGATCTTCCCCGAAGGTCAGAAGGGCCGGAGCTCCACTGCAGCAGCCTCTTCCTCGAGCGCCGCCGCGACCCGCGGATCAACCTCGCCGCCGGCGCCCCGCTGCGCTGCGACCCCGACCATCCCGCACCCTCGGTGAGCACCCCAAGGCCCCTCCGTGCTTTTGCGCTAGTTGCTTAGGTCTGTAGCACACCCCTGAGGCCGCGCGAGCTCGCCCCGGCGATGCCCCGCCGGGTTCGCCCGCCATCTCCGCCGTGCACGGCGTCCCGCGGCCCAATCCTTTCCCCCGAGCGCCCCAGTGGCTTGCGCGTGCCACGGGCTTGCCCCACGACCAAAACCCGGCTCGAAGGGACCCCTGGAGTGCCATTTTGGCCTTCCCCGTCGAGCTTGCCGCCGCGGAACAGAGCTCCGGCGAGCTCCGCCGCCGCCCGCGCGCCCTTCTGTTCTCAGCCATCGGATCCAAAAGCGATGGCCACGATTAGATCAACCTCCATTCAGATCCAGTCCGCCAGATCGCGATCCAACGGCCAATATCCTAGGATACCGGTTCGCTGGCCTTTTTGCTAAAGAGCCCTCCAACTTTCTTCAATTTAACCCGCCATCCGGTATAGTTCAAAAAATATTTCCAGTTAGGTCCGGTTTTTAACGAATAGGACCCTGAGCCTTTCCCCATTTGAACCCGCGGTCCAGAGCTGTAGTTTTTGCATGTTGGACCCTAGATCTTTAGTTTATTTACATTTTAGCCCTCGGTTTTAGCAGAAAAGCCCCTGAAACTTCAGTTTTCTTACAAATAAGCCCCTAGAACTTGTTTTTAGCCTAGAAAATGCGTTTTAGCTCCGTTTTTAGCGTTCTTTTTATCCACGCGATCGTTGTAACGCGTAGAATAGTTCTAGAGTAGTCTTGTGCGCTGTTTTTATGTATTGATGTACTGTTTCTTAGTTTTTGTTAGTATTTGCTTGTATGCTTATTGTTGTGCATTGTTTTGGCCATGTGTTCGTGAGTAGACGCTGATCCAGTTGAGGAGCCCCAGTACCAGTACCCGGAGCAGCCGTCTTCCGAGCATTTTGAGCAGCAGCAGGAGCAGTACGAGGAAGGCAAGTATAACATGAACAACCTATCACCTTTAAATACATTTTCATACTGCATTTTAATACTGTATGCCTATAAGGACATTCCTAGCCACTTTATATCCTTTATATATACCTTTGGGTTGCATTTTGGTTAGTTGTGCTAGGTTGCTGCGCTACAACACACTCTGGTCCTTTTTAATTAATTTGATTAATGGTTTACTTGAATTTAATCCTGAGAGTGGCACTCTGTGTGGCTTGAGTGGCTCACGTCTCATTAAAATTGGCTTTTGTTAGAAACATGGTTTAGGGGGCCAGCACGGTGCTTAGTGCTTGGTTGGCCACTCTCCATAAGGACCGGTTCATAGAGCGACAACCTGGGACAACAGCGCTACCACAAGGCTAGAATGGGATAGACTTGGCGTAATAACTAGATCTTTTTGGTTTGGAGTAACTTACCTGCGGGGCAAGACTAGCTTCAATGGTCCCTGCTCCTCTGGCTTGGTCTGTGCTTGGATTGCGCTCCTGTGCTTGTACCCCCGGAGGTGGGCCCCATCGTCGCCGACCTAACTCTCGCGGTTACGCCTTACCAACGAGATTCTTTTTAAAGGCCTCGTAGTGAGTCGCTGGCCATCTCACCTAAGGAAGTGTGATGAACAACTGGCGTAGCTCACGACTTGTGGGTAAAGATGTGCAACCTCTGCAGAGTGTAAAACTGGTATACTAGCCGTGCTCACGGTTATGAGCGGCCCAGATCCTCCTTTTGATTAGTGAAGTTATCTCCTTCCGACGAGGGAGGTGCTTCTCGGGGTTTACCTTGGTGGCTTGGTCTTGGTTTTGGTTCTCAGTAGTATCATGACTAAACTTGATTAATTACTATGTAACTGGGTTAATGGTAATTCATCAACTCGTAGTAAATAGCTTTAATAAAATTTTGCCAACACTTAAAAGCTAATGCAGTTGAGTCAGCCAGCCTAGAGCCTCATAGTTTGTGTTATACTTGTTGAGTACAAGTTGTGTACTCACTCTTGCCTCTTCTCTACTTTTTCCTCTTGGCTACGCTACTGCTGCTCAGTTCCTGCCGACACGAGGGAGTTCGTCCAGCGCTACCAGGACTACGAGGACTTCTAGGTGCTTCGTCTCCCAGTCGACGTCCCTGTGGCGCCCTGCTTCAGCTTCGGAGAGCTTTATCGTATTTTGTACTTCGCTTCCGTTGTATCAGACATTTTGTCATTATTGTAATAAATAACATTCGTATTCGCTTTATTATGTCTTTTTACGTGATATGTGCTATGATATACTGTTCATTCTGTTGTATATACGTGTGACTTGATCCTGGCACGTATATGATTGCTCGGTTTATGTTCTTTTATAAACCGGGTGTTACAGAGTGGTATCAGAGCCGTATCGACTGTAGGACGAAGCCTAGATAGAACTGGTCGAGTTTTAGGACTTCTTCTCACCAAATCCTTGACTGCTGAAACTATTTCACTATTATACCCCTTGACTTCTTTGACTTTTTACCCTTCTTGCCTTGATTTCTCTCTCTGAAGAATAGTTTCGTAGATTTTGGCCTGAATCAGTCATCTGACCACCATGAGTATTAGCTAGGTGACCCTTTTATAATAATACGATAGCCCGCTCTGCGACGCGTTGTGTTAGTCGAGTCTTTTGCTAAAACTCGGCTAAGTCGTGAAAATTGTCTGCTTGTTATTATGCTACATGCTTGATTTGGATTTTTGGAATGATTGCATAGTTTTGTAGTATAAATTTGTTTAAAGAAAATCACTCAGATGTTAAAGTTAACTAATTAATAAAATGAGTTAGATCGTTGGGGGTAAAACAGTCAACTCTATCCTGTCTACTTTATCATGGCTGAGTCTTTTTCCGCAAAGAGTTATCATATCCCTCTGAGTTTATTCTTGCAATATCCTTACTCGTGAAATCTTTTGTTCAAATCAGATGGTGAACACCAGGAGCACCGGTTCCGGTTCTGGCCAGCAGCAGGGTCAGAACAACCAGGGTACTGGGATCCCGATGCCGCCGCCTTTGACTCCGGAGCAGTACTTCCAGCTCCAGATGCAGATGATGGCTACCCTGAACAACACTGTTCAGGCTCTTCAGCACGCTCACACTCAGCCTCCGCCTCCTCCACCGCCGCAGCCTCGCGATAGGCGTGCTGAGTTCCTGAGGGGTCACCCGCCGACGTTCTCTCACACGTCCGACCCTCTTCAGGCTGACGACTGGCTCCGTGCAGTGGAGCGTCAGTTGGACATCGCCCAGTGCGATGATCGTGAGCGCGTCTTGTACGCAGCAGGACAGCTGCGAGGGGCAGCTTTGGACTGGTGGGAGTCCCACCCAGTTCACGACCGCGAGGCTCTCACCTGGCTCCAGTTCAGGGAGCGTTTCCGCAGCCACAACGTCCCCGCGGGCGTTATGAAGATGAAGCAGAAGGAGTTCCTTGCACTGAAGCAGGTAATCTTAAGTATAATCATTCAGCGTTTTCTTTTGAGCTAATGCCCCTTGTTCTATCCTTATGAATCTCGAGTTAATCTTCCGATATCTATCTGTCTTTGTGAATTCAGGGGACTATGTCGGTCACGGAGTATCGTGATCGCTTTCTTCAGCTGGCACGCTACGCCCCTGCCGAGGTTGCGGATGACCGCAAGAAGCAGGAGCACTTCATGGAGGGTCTTGAGGACTACCTCCAGTACGCGCTGCTCAACCTCCGCTTCGACGACTTCAACCATCTGGTTGACAGTGCGCTCAACACTGAGCGTAAGCACCTGGAGATGGAGGACAAGAAGAGGAAGGTTGTCCCCGTTGCTTCCGGCAGCAACACTCGTCCACGACTCCAGCAGCCTCAGCCGTACCAGCAGCAGTACCGGCCTCCTCAGCAGTACCAGCAGAGGCCACCGCAGCAGTACCCGCCTCGACAGCAGCAGGCAGGTCAGGGCCCGAGGTTACCAGCACCTCCGGCTCGTGCTGCTCCACCAGCTCCACCGGCACCGCAGGCTCCACGTCCGGCAGCTCCTATCGGACAGCAGGCTCAGGGACCTCCTCGCACCTACTTTCACTGCGGCCAGCCGGGGCACTACGCCAATGCTTGCCCCCGGAAGGCGCAGGCGGGACAGCAGGGGCGCCCAGCTCAGCCCAGGGCGCCAGCACAGGGCAGGGTGAACCACGTGACGGCCGAGTCAGCGGCCGAGGCTCCCAACGTGGTTATTGGTACGTTCATGGTTCATTCATATCTAGCTACAGTGCTTTTTGATACTGGTGCTACGCATTCCTTCATTACTCAGTCTTTTGTCGAGCATCATGGTATTCATACTAGCACATTAAAGAGGTGCCTGTTAGTATCTTCACCGGGAGGACAGTTGAGGTCTCACACTTACTGCCCGAGAGTCAGTGTTTCTTTGAGGGGAGTAGAGTTCTGTACTGATCTGATGGTGCTAGACACCAAGGGCATTGATGTCATTCTGGGAATGGAGACTCTGGCCAAATGGGGAGTTCGTATAGATTGTGCTCAGAGGACAGTCTTGTTATCAGCTTCCAGTGGCCAAGAGGTTGTTATCAGTGCAGTAGAGCCTTCTGGATTTCTTCATCAGATGGAGGCTAGACCCACGGACGGTATTCGCGTGGTGTCTGAATTCCTGGATGTCTTTCCGGATGATCTGCCAGGTATGCCGCCTGAACGCGCCATTGAGTTTTGTATTGATCTCTTGCCTGGCACAGCTCCTATTGCAAAGCGGCCCTACCGTATGGCGCCTATAGAGCATGAAGAAGTTAAGAAGACTATTGATGAGTTGCTAGCCAAGGGCTATATCCGTCGCAGCTTCTCTCCTTGGGCTTTTCCATTATTGCTGGTAGATAAGAAGGATGGCTCGAAGAGGATGTGTGTCGATTATCGTGAGCTGAATGCAGTCACTATCAAGAACAAGCATCCACTGCACCGTATTGAGGATCTCTTCGATCTGCTTCGAGGTGCTCGTATATTCTCGAAGATTGATCTTCGTTCGGGTTATTTTCAGCTGAGGATCCATCCTGGGGATATTCCGAAGACGGCATTCACCTGCAAGTACGGGCTATATGAGTATACAGTCATGTCCTTCGGCCTGACTAATGCCCCGGCTTACTTCATGCATCTGATGAACATGGTCTTCATGGATTATCTGGATGTCTTCGTGGTGATCTTTATTGATGATATTCTGATCTTCTCCAAGACAGAAGAAGAGCATGAGGAGCATCTGAGACTCGTATTGCAGAGATTGAGAGAGCATCAGCTGTATGCCAAGTTTAGCAAGTGCGAGTTCTGGATTGACGAGGTTCCATTCCTCGGCCATGTTATCTCTCAGGGAGGCATTGCTGTTGATCCGAGCAAGGTGAAGGATGTGCTCGAGTGGGAGACACCGCAGACAGTAAAGGAAGTCAGGTCTTTCTTGGGCTTAGCAGGATATTATCGGAGGTTCATTGAGAATTTCTCCAAGATCGCGAAGCCTTTGACTTCTTTGCTAGAGAAGAATGTGGCTTTTGTATGGACTGATGAGCGTCAGATGGCCTTTGATGAGTTGAAGAAAAGGTTGACTACGGCGCCAGTCCTGACTCTGCCAGACCAGACGAAGAGGTTCACGGTATATTGTGATGCTTCGAAGGATGGTCTTGGGTGTGTTCTGATGCAGGAGGGCAGAGTGATAGCTTATGCTTCACGGCAGCTACGCCGGCATGAGCTGAATTATCCTACTCATGATCTCGAGTTAGCCGCAGTTGTGCATGCTCTGAAGATTTGGAGGCATTACTTGTATGGGCAGCGGTGTGATATCTACACTGATCACAAGAGCCTCAAGTACATTTTCACGCAGAATGAGCTGAACATGCGGCAGAGGAGATGGTTAGAGTTGGTCAAGGACTATGATCTGGAGATTCACTATCATCCGGGCAAGGCCAATGTTGTAGCAGATGCTTTGAGCAGAAGGAGTTATGTCAACATGGCCGTGGCTTTCCAGATGCCTCCAGAGTTATGCGAGGAGTTCGAGCAGTTGAGTCTGGGCTTCTTGCATCATACTTCCAGTGCAGCATTTGAGGCAGTACCGACTCTAGAGTCAGAGATCAGGCAGCATCAGAAAGATGACGAGAAGCTGCAGGAGATTCGTGAGTTGCTCAGAAAGGGCAAGGCTCCTCATTTTAGAGAGGATGATCAGGGTACCTTGTGGTACAAGAACCGGATCTGTGTGCCAGATGTGAAGGATCTTCGGAAGTTGATTCTGAGTGAGGCCCATGATACAGCTTACTCTATCCATCCGGGCAGCACGAAGATGTATTATGATCTGAAGGAACGTTTCTGGTGGTATGGGATGAAGCGTTCAGTGGCAGAGTACGTGGCTATTTGTGACACTTGTCAGCGTGTCAAGGCTGAGCATCAGAGGCCAGCAGGTCTATTGCAGCCTTTGAAGATTCCAGAGTGGAAATGGGAAGAAATCACTATGGACTTCATTGTTGGATTGCCTCGTACTCAGAAAGGGTACAACTCCATTTGGGTAGTAGTGGATCGTCTGACGAAGGTTGCTCACTTCATTCCAGTGAACACTACTTACTCCGGTGCTAGACTTGCAGAGTTGTACATCTCTCGGATTGTCTGCTTGCATGCTGTGCCGAAGAAGATTATATCTGACAGAGGGTCTCGGTTCACTTCTCGTTTCTGGGAGCAGCTCCATGATTCGTTGGATACGAAGCTGCGCTTCAGTACGGCTTATCACCCTCAGACAGATGGGCAGACAGAGAGAACCAACCAAGTGTTGGAGGATATGCTGAGAGCTTGTGCTATTCAGTATGGTACTAGTTGGGATAAGTGCCTGTCATTTGCTGAGTTCTCATATAACAACAGCTATCAGGCCAGTCTGAAGAAGTCACCCTTTGAGGCATTGTATGGCAGAAAGTGTAGAACTCCTCTCTATTGGGATCAGATTGGTGAGAAGCAGCTCTTTGGTCCTGAGGTCATAGATGATGCAGAGCAGATGGTTCAGGCTGTGCGAGAAAATCTGAGGATTGCACAGAGCAGACAGAAGAGCTATGCTGATGGCAAACGGAGGGATCTGACCTTCAGTGTTGGTGATTATGTGTATCTGAAGGTGTCTCCGATGAGAGGAATCCGCAGATTCAATGTCAAGGGAAAGTTAGCACCTCGGTATGTGGGGCCATTCAAGGTGCTAGAGCGGAAAGGCGAAGTTGCTTATCGCCTGGAGTTACCTCTCAGTCTCTCAGGAGTTCATGATGTCTTCCATATATCTCAGCTGAAGAGGTGTTTGCGAGTACCCGAGGAGCAGGCACCCCTGGATGGAGTCGATGTGCAGGAAGATCTGACATATACTGAGCATCCGGTGAAGATTCTGGAAACATCAGAGAGGGTCACTCGGAACAAGCGCATCAAGATGTGCAGAGTTCAGTGGAGTCATCACAGTGAAGCTGAGGCTACATGGGAGCGAGAAGATGAGTTGAAGAAGACATATCCAGATCTCCTTGCTAGCCAGCCCAGCTAAATCTCGGGGACGAGATTTCTTTAAGGGGGTAGGGTCTGTAACACCCTAATTTAAATTTCAGTATTTATTAATAAATTTAATTGGCTTTAGTTAAATTTTCTAAGGTTTATTGTGTTTAGTTGGCATTTAATCTAATTTTTGTTCCTTAATTAAAATTTATCTTAGGTTTAAATTTTTTGTTGCATTCATGCTGGTGCATAATTTTATTTGAGTGTGGTTTGAATTCAAATTCAAATTTGAATTCAAACTTTGTTTGAATTAGATTTAGAAATAGAAAAGTGATAGGAAAAAGAATTAGAAAAGGAAAAGAAACCCACACAAAACCGGCCCAGCTAAACCCTGGCCCATCTTTCTTTTTCCTCCTTCCCCCTGGCCCAACAGACCACACCAGCCCAGCTTGCCCCTTCCCCCGCGCGGCCCAGCCCGGCTCTCGCGCTCCCTCTTCCCCACGCCGGCCCAGACCGCCCCGCTCTCCCGCTCCGCTCACGGGCCGCTCTCACCCACCTGCCACCGGGCCCCACAGGTCAGCGCCCCTTTCCCCCTTTCCTTCCTTCCTCCCCGCGCCGAGGTACTCTGCTCCTCCCCGCCGCAATCACCGCGATTTTTCCCCGCCGGGCGCGCCTCCCCAGGATCCCCGCGGGTCCTTATTTAGCCTCCCACGGCCCCTGCGCCTCCCATTCCGCAGCCGAGATCCAGAGAAGCAGCGCCGCCCACCCCGCCGCGCCGCGTCTCATCCACCCGCAGGTGAGCAAGCGCCGCCACCGGTTTTCCTCGCCGCCGGCGACTCTGGAGCCCCCCTGACCCCCCTTAGTCCTACCACAGGGCCGCGTCGATCTTCCCCGAAGGTCAGAAGGGCCGGAGCTCCACTGCAGCAGCCTCTTCCTCGAGCGCCGCCGCGACCCGCGGATCAACCTCGCCGCCGGCGCCCCGCTGCGCTGCGACCCCGACCATCCCGCACCCTCAGTGAGCACCCCAAGGCCCCTCCGTGCTTTTGCGCTAGTTGCTTAGGTCTGTAGCACACCCCTGAGGACGCGCGAGCTCGCCCCGGCGATGCCCCGCCGGGTTCGCCCGCCATCTCCGCCGTGCACGGCGTCCCGCGGCCCAATCCTTTCCCCCGAGCGCCCCAGTGGCTTGCGCGTGCCACGGGCTTGCCCCACGACCAAAACCCGGCTCGAAGGGACCCCTGGAGTGCCGTTTTGGCCTTCCCCGTCGAGCTTGCCGCCGCGGAACAGAGCTCCGGCGAGCTCCGCCGCCGCCCGCGCGCCCTTCTGTTCTCAGCCATCGGATCCAAAAGCGATGGCCACGATTAGATCAACCTCCATTCAGATCCAGTCCGCCAGATCGCGATCCAACGGCCAATATCCTAGGATACCGGTTCGCTGGCCTTTTTGCTAAAGAGCCCTCCAACTTTCTTCAATTTAACCCGCCATCCGGTATAGTTCAAAAAATATTTCCAGTTAGGTCCGGTTTTTAACGAATAGGACCCTGAGCCTTTCCCCATTTGAACCCGCGGTCCAGAGCTGTAGTTTTTGCACGTTGGACCCTAGATCTTTAGTTTATTTACGTTTTAGCCCTCGGTTTTAGCAGAAAAGCCCCTGAAACTTCAGTTTTCTTACAAATAAGCCCCTAGAACTTGTTTTTAGCCTAGAAAATGCGTTTTAGCTCCGTTTTTAGCGTTCTTTTTATCCACGCGATCGTTGTAACGCGTAGAATAGTTCTAGAGTAGTCTTGTGCGCTGTTTTTATGTATTGATGTACTGTTTCTTAGTTTTTGTTAGTATTTGCTTGTATGCTTATTGTTGTGCATTGTTTTGGCCATGTGTTCGTGAGTAGACGCTGATCCAGTTGAGGAGCCCCAGTACCAGTACCCGGAGCAGCCGTCTTCCGAGCATTTTGAGCAGCAGCAGGAGCAGTACGAGGAAGGCAAGTATAACATGAACAACCTATCACCTTTAAATACATTTTCATACTGCATTTTAATACTGTATGCCTATAAGGACATTCCTAGCCACTTTATATCCTTTATATATACCTTTGGGTTGCATTTTGGTTAGTTGTGCTAGGTTGCTGCGCTACAACACACTCTGGTCCTTTTTAATTAATTTGATTAATGGTTTACTTGAATTTAATCCTGAGAGTGGCACTCTGTGTGGCTTGAGTGGCTCACGTCTCGTTAAAATTGGCTTTTGTTAGAAACATGGTTTAGGGGGCCAGCACGGTGCTTAGTGCTTGGTTGGCCACTCTCCATAAGGACCGGTTCATAGAGCGACAACCTGGGACAATAGCGCTACCACAAGGCTAGAATGGGATAGACTTGGCGTAATAACTAGATCTTTTTGGTTTGGAGTAACTTACCTGCGGGGCAAGACTAGCTTCAATGGTCCCTGCTCCTCCGGCTTGGTCTGTGCTTGGATTGCGCTCCTGTGCTTGTACCCCCGGAGGTGGGCCCCATCGTCGCCGACCTAACTCTCGCGGTTACGCCTTACCAACGAGATTCTTTTTAAAGGCCTCGTAGTGAGTCGCTGGCCATCTCACCTAAGGAAGTGTGATGAACAACTGGCGTAGCTCACGACTTGTGGGTAAAGATGTGCAACCTCTGCAGAGTGTAAAACTGGTATACTAGCCGTGCTCACGGTTATGAGCGGCCCAGATCCTCCTTTTGATTAGTGAAGTTATCTCCTTCCGACGAGGGAGGTGCTTCTCGGGGTTTACCTTGGTGGCTTGGTCTTGGTTTTGGTTCTCAGTAGTATCATGACTAAACTTGATTAATTACTATGTAACTGGGTTAATGGTAATTCATCAACTCGTAGTAAATAGCTTTAATAAAATTTTGCCAACACTTAAAAGCTAACGCAGTTGAGTCAGCCAGCCTAGAGCCTCATAGTTTGTGTTATACTTGTTGAGTACAAGTTGTGTACTCACTCTTGCCTCTTCTCTACTTTTTCCTCTTGGCTACGCTACTGCTGCTCAGTTCCTGCCGACACGAGGGAGTTCGTCCAGCGCTACCAGGACTACGAGGACTTCTAGGTGCTTCGTCTCCCAGTCGACGTCCCTGTGGCGCCCTGCTTCAGCTTCGGAGAGCTTTATCGTATTTTGTACTTCGCTTCCGCTGTATCAGACATTTTGTCATTATTGTAATAAATAACATTCGTATTCGCTTTATTATGTCTTTTTACGTGATATGTGCTATGATATACTGTTCATTCTGTTGTATATACGTGTGACTTGATCCTGGCACGTATATGATTGCTCGGTTTATGTTCTTTTATAAACCGGGTGTTACAACAGTGAAGCTGAGGCTACATGGGAGCGAGAAGATGAGCTGAGGAAGACATATCCAAATCTCTTTGCTAGCAAGTCCAGCTGAATCTCGAGGACGAGATTCCTATAAGAGGGTAGGGTTTGTAACACCCTAATTTAAATTTCAATATTTAATAATAAATTAAATTGGCTTTATTTAATTTTCTAAGGTTTATTATGATTAGTCTTGCATTCTAGGATAAATATGTTTGTGCATTCATGCTGGTGCATGGTTTTATTTTGGTTTGAGTGCATAGGATTTGAATTCAAAATTCATTTGAATTCAAATAGTTTGAGTATAGTTTTGAAAAGAAAAAGAGAAAACAAGAAAGGAATAGAAAAAGGGAACCCAACCCGGCGGCCCAACCCGCTCCTTCCTTCCATCTTCTCCCCGCGGCCCAGTCCACCTCCCCAGCCGGCCCAAACCCCGCGCTCGGCCCGCGTGGCACCGGCCCAGCTCCATCCTTTCCTCTCCCGCGCTCAGCCCAGGTTTCCCCTCCCCGTTCGGCCCAGCGCCACGGCCCGCTTCCCCGCTCGACGCTCTAGCGCACGCGGCCCGCGCAGCGCGTCGCTCGCCCCATCTTTGACGCCGTGGCCCCACCTGTCGGCCCCTTCTCCCTCCTCCCGCACCCTCCGCTTGCGCACCGGCCTCCGCCCGTGATCTCCGCCGTGACTCCGCCCGGGCACGCCTCCCTGAGATCCCGGGCCTTACCCTTTAAACAACCCACGACCCCCTGCGCCCTCCTCCCATCTGCAGCCGCCACCACCAAACCCTAGCTCACCGCGTCTCCTTGCTCCGCAGCACAGAGGCTCTTCAGTCCGATCTGCACCCGGACCGCGAACACAGCGCCGACCCCTCCACCGGTCAACATCGCCATCGACCCTACACGGCCCTTCAGTCTGACGTGCACCCTTGGTAAGCACCAGCACCCACCCCTGAACCTGTTGCGCTAGATATAATGGCCCGTAGGTCCCACCCGAGGCCGGAACGGTGACGCCGGCGTTCCACCGCCGCAGCTCCACCATGGCGGATCTCCTGTAGTGTGCCCTGACCCCACATGAGCATGTTTTGCCTTGCCTGTGCACTGAGCATGCACGCACATCCTTTTGCACACGTTGTTGAGCCTAGAACTGCGAGTTCGCGCACACGCCGGCGACCCCTGCCATGCAGACCCGCCTCCATCGTGGCACTCGCCGCCCTGAGCCTCGCCGGCCCTTGCTGAGTGCCCAGGTGGTTTACCCATGCCACGCTGAAGCTTCCCGACCCAAACCCGAGTTGAATCGCGCCCCGAACGACTGAGTCGGCCTACTCCGGCGAGTCCCCACCGCGGGAACTCGACTCCAGCGACCCAGCGCCGCCGCTCGCGTTCCCTTTGACCCGAGCCGCCAGATCCAGATCCAACGGCTCAGATTAGAAGATACCGCTTTGGCCTGGCTGTTTTGCTAAAGAGTCCCTGGCTTTTCCTTGAATCAACCTGCAGTCCACGTTAGTTCAAAAGTAATTCCAGATAGGTCCTGTTTTTAACGTTCAGACCCCTGATCTTTCCAGAAATAGCGCCCGCAGTCTAGCCCATGCGTTTTTGCATGTTAGCTCCTGGATCTATGCATTAATTATGTTTAGGTCCCTGGTTTTTGCGTAGAAACCCTCTGGAAACTCTGTTTTTCTTACAGTTTAGCCCCTAGATCTTGTTTTAAGCCTAGATTTCGCGTTCTAGCTCCGCTTTAGGTGTTCTTTATGTCCACGCGATCGTTGTAACGCGTAGAATAGTTCTAGCTCAGTTTTGTTTGCTGTTTTTATGTATTGTTGTACTGTTTCTTAGCATTTGCCTTTGTTTGCATGTATGTGTATGTGCTGGACCTTGTTTTGGCGTTGCGATCGTGAGTAGACGTTGATCCTTCGGAGGAGTACCAGGAGCCACCTTCCGCGGGACACTTTGAGCAGCAGGAGCACTTTGAGGAAGGCAAGTATAACATGAACACCACCTATCACTTTTAAATACATTTTCATACTGTATTTTAATACTGTATGCCTATAAGGATTTCCTAGCCACTTTATATCCTTTATATATATCCCTTGGGTGCTGAGTGGCCTCATCTGTGCTACTTGTCTTGACGCCCACTAGACCTGCTCCATCGTCGCCGATCCAACCCTCGCGGTTACTACTTACCAACGAGATTCTTTGTAACGGCCTCGTAGTGTGCTTGCTAGCCATCTCACCTAAGGAAGTGTGATGAACAACTAGCATAGCTCACGACTTGTGGGTAAAGATGTGTAACCTCTGCAGAGTGTAAAACTAGTATACTAGCCGTGCTCACGGTTATGAGCGGCCCAGATCCTCCTTTTGATTAGTGGGGTTATCTTCCTTTGATTAGGGGGGTTCCCCGGGTGGCTTGGTTTGGTATGGTTCTCAGTAGTATCATAATTAATTTTGATTAATTACTATGTAACTGAGGTATGGTAACTCATCAACATGTAGTAAATAGCTTTAATAAAATTTTGCCAAGGTTAAAAGCTAATGCAGTTGAGTCAGCCAACCTTAGAGCCTCATAGTTTCTATTATACTTGTTGAGTACAAGTTGTGTACTCACTCTTGCCTACTCTACTCTTTTCCTCTTGTTCTCTTTGGGGATACCCTACTGCTGCTCAGTTCCCGGCGACGCGGAAGAGTTCACCCGGAGCTACCAGGAGTACGAGGACTTCTAGGCGTTCGTCTTCCAGTCGACGTCCCTATGGCGTCCAGCTTCCGAGTTTCGTACTTGTTCTACGCTTCCGCATATTTGTATCAGACATTTTGTCATTAATGTAATAAATAACATCTGTACTCGCTTTATTATATCTTTTTACATGATATGTGCTGTGATATACTGTTAATTCTGTTGTATATACGTGTGACTTGATCCTGGCACGTATATGATTGCTCGGTTTATGTCCTTTTGTAAACCGGGTGTTACAATTTTATCCTTGTTGCCTCAGCTGTCTTATACAGAATCTTGCTTGGCTGGGGTCCAACATCTTCCGGCACATGAGAAAATTCAGGTCCAAGACTTCCGCAACTGGGTGTCGAGTAGTTCGGAGGGAACTAGTCGATCAGCCCCTGAGTCTCCTGTAATTGGGTTGATCGAAACCCCAGCTGCCAGTTTGCCCAGTACAAACACAGCTGAAAAACCAAGGGAACCAACCCTTGAAGCTCCAGCTGTTGCTGAAGGAGCCTCCAATGCTGGTGGGTCTGGAAGTAATGGGGCTCAAGGGTCGAAAGGTCCTTCCGTTCGACTGGTACCTTTCCAGTCTATGCCTCAGTCAACCCAGGAAGAATTGGGAAAGGAACTATTTGATGATCCTTTGTTGACTGTAGACAACATGAAGAAGCTCGCAGATTGTATGCAACGGAGCTTTAAATTTACCAAGGTGAGTCTTCTGCCGTGTTGACGCTCCTTAGCCCCCCGATTTATATACCGCAAGCGCACGGTTCGTGTAGCTTTTCCCTTAGAGTATTCCCCCCAAGGTTTGTCAATCCGTGGATCGACAAAGAACTACCTAAGGTTTTCCATCTAATCTAATGGATCTATCCTAACATGAAGCATTGATTGCATATAAAGGGTAAACCTTTAATAGATATGAGTGATATGTGAAAGTTGATCTCATCCATGAACATAGGCTCAATCATAGCAAAACCAAAGATATGACTAGGCCTATCGTCATCTAGTTGTAGTTCAAGCTAACGAGCGGATAAATCATGCATCTCAATCAAAAGCATCTTTAAACTCAAAATCTCCAATCCGATCCCTCGATACCCCACCTACTTAGTGGCAATGGCCTGTCACGACGCCACCCCTTTCAACAAGATACCCTGAAGTAAGTCGAACCCCCTTTGGTAGTTCCGCCATGAACCTCTTGCCACCATGACTATAAGATCATGCTAAGCGATCTATCTCGATAATAGATCTAAGATGAAGCAAACCCAAAGAGAAGAACGAAATTGAAAGAGAGAACATGATTGCTAATAGATTCGGAAGACATGATTATCATTACTCACATAATAGATTCATTTGGATCATCACCGCCATGTGCACACCATCGATGAATCCAACTAGCTCTTGAACTCCGCCATGGCACAACCACGCAGGGGGGCCACGGCGGCTAGGGTCAGCCAAAGCCATCTCCTAGACAACTTCGAAGACTTGCGGTAGCCGTCGTCTCCCTCCGGTCTTGACCCTAGGTTTTCGTCGAGTTCTGGGTGGATGGATGCTTCGAGTTGAATAAGGTGCGAGCTATTTATAAGCCGAGGAAGCCACCGGTCGAAGGGGAGGTCGAACCGACCTAAAAAAGGGCTGGGCCGGCCGGCCCAATGGGCCTAGGCTGGCCGGCCTGGCTCATTCCTTCGCCGTCTCGTGTCCTCCTTTCGCGTGCAGACTCCTCGCATCTTCTAGAGTTTATGTCCTTCACGATAGCACCCCTTTTGACGTCGTTATCTTGGAGATATCTTCAACAAAAGGATAGGATAGGAAATCCTTCCTTAAATCTTCATTTGATTTGCTTAATCCCGAAGTATCTTGATCTCATCTTCGTAGGCTTGGTCCTTTGGGCTCTCTTGGAGGATGGATGTGCATTAATGGCCTTCGAATCAACATGGGCTTTGGTCCTTTCTTTGGGCTTTGGCCTTCGTCTTTCTCCGTGTTAGCGCTCGATCACGGGCCTCGTCATTTCATGCTCCAAAATAGGCCAAAAACCTGCAAAAACGAAGTTCCTCCAAAATATATGTGCAAGTGTGAAAATGACCAATAATTAGGCCGGGGTTAGGACGGTTAGTGATTTTGATATTAAATTCATGCCATTATCAAGGATAAACAAGGGATAAAAGGGGTACTTAAGGAACGCCAACATTCCCCCCATGCTTAAACCTTGCTCGTCCTCGAGTAAGTCCAGGAGCTTTGCTTATAAAGAAATCAGCGTTGCCCCTCAATGTCCTCCATGCACTTAGTCATACATAACAAGACATATTGCTCTCTCAAGTATTTAGCATTTAAGTTCATGTTGTGACCGGCTACTTTTTCATTATGGAAGATAGACTAGCAATTAAAGAACAAGCCACAATAATAAATAAATGCAATGCTCTCAAACTTAAGCGAACTTCAAACCTTTACCTTGTTTCATCGTGAAGAGTTTTCAAAAGAATGCATATCAAACATAAGTGAGGTTCTCTTGCAAAAGATCATGGAAATACTCATCTCATCAAGTCGCTCAAGCCTACATTAGATTGTTTTCAACCTATTCTACTCATATATAAAAGTGGAAGGCTTATGTGGAGCTTGGTAGGTAAAAACAATCCTAGTAAAACATTATACTTGAAATATTATCAAACTAAGAGAGAGATCTAATGGAATTACCGAGACTAGTCAAAAAGGCCATTGGAAAATAATGTTGGAGAGGGGGAAAGATGAAACACACACATTTAGATAGGTGGACATGTGCAAGTGGCAAATGGATGATCCCGAGACACAAATGAAGCTCTCGTTATCGGATTGCACATGGTTGGAAGATTTAAGTATGGAATAGTTCTTCAAAGTAACTTAGAAAATTAATGAAGCCAAAAAGAGCTAAGGAGCATTTTATTCTTCTCTTTTTTTTCTTTTTCTATCATTTTTCTATTTTCCTCTTTCTTTCTCTCTTTTTTATTTCTTTTTGCTCCTTAGAACTTTTGATAACATAGAATACTTACCCAGCCATCCTCCCATGCTTGAACGAATGCTCGTCCTCGAGTATGAATAGTGGGAGAACCAACTAGCTAGGGTAAGTATCTCAAATTCACCTTCTTCTTCGTAGAACCACTTGAATCTCGGGCAGCCTTGTCTCCCAAAACTTTTCTTTATATGATGCCCTTGATTCTTTTGATTCTGTCGAAATGATAATCCATACTCAAAGTGGGTTGTGGTCAAGGATGTAATCACAAAAAGATATTTTTGGTTTAGGGTGGATGTCCAGCGAGGTTTGTAAGATTCCCGAAATAGAAACTCACAATGCATGGATAAATAGGCTAGCAAAAAGGAAGTTACACAAAAAAAACGGAATGACCAGCTTCTTAGTCTCATACCAAAGAAATCAATCTTAATCCAACTCATCAAAATATAAGTTTGCAATCTAAAGGTTTCATCATGAAAGAATATGTACGTATAGGCTTTGGTGGGTAGAACTTTGCAAGAGATTAACAAATGTAGATAGCATAGGAATTAAGTTTTCAAATTAAACAATCACAATGCGTAAGGTCATCGGTAGACTTAAATCAAAGAGCAACATAGAATATGTGGGTTTAGAATTTAGTCATTTAACCTCCACAAATAAAAGAGCCGATATTTAATCATTTTAATTCCATTTAATTGAGAGCAAATGGTCAAGTCATATACAACATAGCGTAGGTAAAACAAAGCGGGAACTTCCATCATTTTTCCATAAGCATAAGGCATTGCCAAAATGTATCAATGTGGTGAGCACAAAGTGATGGTGATCCTACACTTATTGAAAACATTGCTAGTTGTCTCATTGCTGCCTCATCTTCATGAATTTTTTTCTTCCAATTTCCAGAACATAACATATACTGAAACATTGCTCCATTGCGAAGTGCACGAATTTTTCTTTCCAATGAGTCCTTATTCGCCCAAAATTGATTCCGAACAAGAGAGTTATGTCCATTTTATCCCAACGCTGCAATTTGTTCTGAATTTCAGAACGCGCAGCGTCCAAACTTTTTGCCATATCTCCTTGTACGGGTCTTCAAATTCATTGATCTTGGATGCGTTGGAACGGAAATTTCATGGAGCTTCTGAATATCAACTTTTTCTTCCTTGTACATCTATGTCCATGTGCAAAATTAGATGAAAACAGAGGGGCTTGCTCTCGAACTTTGGAGATGTTGACGAATTTGATTTCTTCTTTGATCACGAATTCATGGGAACGCTTTGTCATGCCTGCAAACAATTCAACTGCACAATCTACCCCCAAGGTGACAGTCGGGAGTAGAGACAATTGCCAACAAACCTACCATTCCTAAGATCTCAAATTGTGGCATAGCTTGCTTAGCAAAGAAAAAAAAATAAAAACCTAGTGAGTGTACGT
Organism: Panicum virgatum; assembly: GCF_016808335.1. NCBI lineage: Eukaryota > Viridiplantae > Streptophyta > Magnoliopsida > Poales > Poaceae > Panicum > Panicum virgatum. Next base: position 14,600,649 of record NC_053142.1, on the reverse strand, counting down.
GTGTGCTAGTGTAAATGCAAATGAGAGGAAGGTATATAAACAAAGACAATTTTTACACCTAGTTCCAAACACCATATTTACAACTAGGTTGCCAAACTTCTCCATAGCCAAAAAGACTTATTTGACCAAGGTCAAAACACCATGTCTATCCCAAGATCAATAGGCCTTCCTAGCACAAGAAAAAAATAAAGCGCATTGCAAAGCTTATAAACCAACCAAATGCAACATAAGAACAAAATGGATTGTTATCTTGGTCAAAAGAGCATAAAGATGGAAGTCCGCAAACAAGCTTAAACACCACGTTTACACAAGATTGCAAAAGGTAAATGATGTCATGACAAGCATTACATGGATAGGAAAGCATACATCAATAAGATTGAGACTAAGCTAGCAAAATGAGGGCATGAACAATGGAATGGATGCAAAGTGCAAATGCAATGTTAGCAAAAACAAGTGTTAGCAAGGTTGAAAGGACCTTTTGATGTTGTTCTGCAACTAGTTTATTCAAAAACAATTGCTAAGAGTGACAAAAAGCCTTCGCGACACTTCATAAGAAGTGAGGCTTTTATCAATGAAAAGGTTATTTATCGAAAAAGGATCAAGCAACCGAGCTAACAAGGTTTTAGAAGTAGGTTTATGGGTTTCCTATATTTTGGTCTTAAAACAAAAATTTTGAAGAGAGAGTGTTGGGTATAGAAATTCTATCTAAGGTGGTTTCAAAAAAACCAGAGAGAAACAAAAGTTAGATTTTTTTTGGATAAAAAAAAACATACCCTATGGTTTTGGGATTGTTCTGAGTGGTTTTCCTAAGGGTATTAGGATCTCAAAAGCGAGGCTAGTCAATATTTTTAGAAAAGGTTTTTTTTAATGCAACATGCAATGCAATGCAAGGGTGAGACGAACAACATGGTATGCAATGCAACACGGGGTGGGTGAACAAAATGATATGACATGATGAGGTGGTCTAAAACAAAACAAAAAGTTAGCCTAAGTCAACTAGCCACAAGTTTAGAATCAAAGGGTGGTCCAATGCTTCATAAACCTCTCTAAAAGGGACACAAAGAAAAAGACTCTAATCACTAATAGGCACACAAAAAGGTCTACAAGTTTCCCAAGATCAAATAACAAAGTGCTCCCTCAATAACATTTAGAATGAACAACATGAAGTTGTGGTTTTTGTTAGAGCAATGGTACAATGTTACTTGATATTCCGATTAAAGAGTGCAATGTAGACTGTCATTTTAATATATATAAAATAAAGATTGGGTTGCCTCCCGCAAAGCGCTTCATTTAGAGTCATAGAGCTCGACTTTCTTACATACCTTCTCATTGATGCGAAGCCATGGTCCTTCATGCAAGAGGTGAAGGTGTTCCATGCAGCTCTTATTCCACTTCCCATGTTGGACATGATCAATCACGCTTAATGGAAAACTTGCCCAATCGTCTCTCACATCATGGTCACCTCCTTCTTTGTTGTCCTTCGTCGCTACCTTTCTTTTCATGGATTTTCCTCTCTGTCCAGATTGGGAATTGCGCCAAACAATTGGCCCAATGCAAGGTGCACGAAATCTTCTTTCCAACAAGTCTTCATTTGCCCAAAACACATTCCAATTAAGAGAGTTATGCCCCTTTTTCCCCGTCACTGCAATCTTCCCCATGCTGATTCCAGCACGTGCATCTCCGATGTTTGAGACATAGCTCCTCCCGTGGGTCTTCAATTGCATCGATCATGGATGCATTGAACTAAGGACTTGATGAAGATCCTAAATATTCAACTTTATTGCATTGTAAATATCTGGACTTGTGCACAAAATTGATGAGGCTTAGCGACGTCCGTTCTTGAAACTTGAAGATGTTGATGATGGTGTTCAAAATTTTGGGCACAGTTTTCCTCCTCATCATTTGAGTTTTATGTCCTGCATGGTTAGTGAAATTCGGGGCTTCTCCCGACATGTGCTCTTTTAGGGTCATGAGCTTGACCAAGCGCAAAGCAAGATCGAGATTTGCAATTATTTGTAAACATATGCAACATAATCACATCCTCAATTAAACATCATCAACAAGACATGGTGTAATTAAATGCAGCATGTGTTTCTTGCATATCGCGGAACTCATTATTAGGCAGAGGTTCTTTAAGCATGAAATCAACCTTCTCAAGAAACTCTAGCCTATCATCATGAAAAGAACAAGGCATAGAATTTAAACTTTCATTCCGACTATTGGTTCGAGCATGAGATTTTTAATGTTTATCAACAAAACCAATAGAAGCTTGAGAATTCACTGTATACCTTAGCCTCGGAGCTTTTTCATACTCATTGGAGTCATGGTGCTTTGTGCGAGATGTCATCTTGATGCACTCCTCGTGGTCCATCGTGATTTGCTTCTCACGTCTCCATGTGTTGAATGTTGCACTCTTGTAATCCGTCGTGGTTTGTTTGCAACATCCTTGTTTGTCGAAGGTCGACCGCTTGTGCCTTCATTTGCCAATGTCATTGGGGTTCTTCCTCTGCTCCAAGCCTCTGAATTTTATCATGTACGCTTGATGAAAACATCGCCCAAGCTCCTCTTCATTGTTGTCATCGTCATCTTCTCTATCTTGTTCTAATCGCGTTGCTCCTGCCTCTTCTTCATGGAATCTCTCCTGTATACTCAACAGAACATATACCAAAATATAGATCTATTGAAATGTTTATGAAATTACCTTTCCAACGAATGGTCATTCGCTTTAAACGGAGTCCAAACGAGGGAGTTATGCCCGTTTCACTTTTGGCGCTGCGTGCTGTCCAGAAATTTCCAGAGTGCACAACCTTCAATGTTTTGGCCATACCCGATTGTAGGAATCTCCGATTCACTTGGTTCTTGATTCGTTGGGATGGCAACTTCGTGGAGCTTTTGAATATCTAAAAATATGCTGCTATTTACTTCTGAGGTTGATCAGAATATTGATGATAACAATGACTTCTTACTAATCGATCCGAAGATGTCGATGATCTTGATCTTGTGGTCTTCGGAGCGTCTTGTTGTGCATCCTTGGCTTCAAGGTCATCACCATTGATTCACTAGCGAGTAGCATGGCTCCAATGGTCTGTCTCCATGGTTCTTGCTTTGCCTAAGGTGTCGGGATCGAAGGAGGCTCCCGTGCTTTGTGTCGATGATCAGAGCGGTCTCTTTCCTTGATTGCACTTGACTAGAAGCTTCTTGAGCACCCCATGGAGAAGATGGGTGGCATCATGGTTCCTCTAATCTTGTTGCCTCTAGCGTTGGTCAACTTCAAATCATCAACTTTTGTGCACAAGGTTCTCCAAACATCTTGCGACATCGTCATCACTTTCTCAATTGTTTGTTGCTGCCTCTTCTTCGTTGAATTCCTTGATCATCCTGCACATAATATGTACCAACATTCTACTCCATGGAAAGCCTTATGAAATCACCTTTTCAACGAGTGGTCATTGATCCCAAACGGACTCCGGATGAAGAAGTTATGGTCGTTTTACTCCGGCACTACGCTCTGTCCAGAGACATTTCAGAACGCGCAGCGTTGAAAGATTTTACCATAACTCTTCACACCGATCTCCAAAATTCACGATTCTTGATGCCTTGGAAAGTATACTTGATGGAGCTTCAAAATAATCTATTATTTGCTCATGGCACTTCTCTGATCTTGGATAAAAAACTCATTACAACAGTAACACTTTGGAGATGATGATGATCCGATCGCACGATTTTCTTCACGGGCATGCTTCATACCTATTGCTTGAACAAACAATTTTTTTTCCAAAAACAATAGTTTTTAAAATCAATTGACACGGCGGTGTACCTTATTTATCATCTTTTGCTTTGGGGAGTGGGGACTCGATAGCGGATGCTGGGTCACTAACAAAAGTTAGCACCTACCACTAAAGAGCGGGTCTTCACGTAGCCATCAACTTGCTTGAGTGACATTGGACTTGTCAAAGTACGGACGTTGAGAACTTCTCAATCGCTTTGTGTCTAGGGTTTTACCTGCATTCATGGACACAAACAAGAAACATAGGACATATGCAATAATAAAATTAGGGTTAGTCCAAAAACTAGATAGATCGCCCTAGGGTTCGTGTTGTCGATCCCCGGCAAAGGCGCCAGAAAATCTTGTTGATGTTCCTTAGCACCCAGATTTGTATACCGCAAGCGCACGGTTCGTGTAGCTTTTCCCTTAGAGTATTCCCCCCAAGGTTTATCAATCCGTGGATCGACAAAGAACTACCTAAGGTTTTCCATCTAATCTAATGGATCTATCCTAACATGAAGCATTGATTGCATATAAAGGGTAAACCTTTAATAGATATGAGTGATATGTGAAAGTTGATCTCATCCATGAACATAGGCTTAATCATAGCAAAACCAAAGATATGACTAGGCCTATCGTCATCTAGTTGTAGTTCAAGCTAACGAGCGGATAAATCATGCATCTCAATCAAAAGCATCTTTAAACTTAAAATCTCCAATCCAATCCCTCGATACCCCACCTACTTAGTGGCAACGGCCTGTCACGACACCACCCCTTTCAACAAGATACACTGAAGCAAGTCGAACCCCCTTTGGTAGTTCCGCCATGAACCTCTAGCCACCATGACTATAAGATCATGCTAAGCGATCTATCTCGATAATAGATCTAAGATGAAGCAAACCCAAAGAGAAGAACGAAATCGAAAGAGAGAACATGATCGCTAATAGATTCAGAAGACATAATTATCATTACTCACATAATAGATTCGTTTGGATCATCACCGCCATGTGCACACCATCGATGAATCCAACTAGCTCTTGAACTCCGCCATGGCACAACCACGCTGGGAGGCCACGGCGGCTAGGGTCGGCCTAAGCCATCTCCTAGACAACTTCGAAGACTTGCGGCAGCCATCGTCTCCCTCCGGTCTTGACCCTAGGTTTTCGTCGAGTTCTGGGTGGTTGGATGCATCGAGTTGAATCAGGTGCGAGCTATTTATAAGCCGAGGAAGCCACCGGTCGAAGGGGAGGTCGAACCGACCTAAAAAAGGGCTGGCCGGCCGGCCCAATGGGCCTAGGCAAGCCGGCCTGGCTCATTCCTTCGCCGTCTCGTGTCCTCCTTTCGCGTGCAGACTCCTCGCATCTTCTAGAGTTTATGTCCTTCACGATAGCACCCATTTTGACGTCGTTATCTTGGAGATATCTTCGAGGAAAGGATAGGATAGGAAATCCTTCCTTAAATCTTCATTTGCTTTGCTTAATCCCAAAGTATCTTGATCTCATCTTCGTAGGCTTGGTCCTTTGGGCTCTCTTGGAGGATGGATGTGCATGAATGGGCTTCGAATCAACATGGGCTTTGGTCCTTTCTTTGGGCTTTGGCCTTCGTCTTTCTCCGTGTTAGCGCTCGATCACGGGCCTCGTCATTTCATGCTCCAAAATAGGTCAAAAACCTGCAAAAATGAAGTTCCTCCAAAATATATGTGCAAGTGTGAAAATGACCAATAATTAGGCCGGGGTTAGGACGGTTAGTGAGTTTGATATTAAATTCATGCCATTATCAAGGATAAACAAGGGATAAAAGGGGTACTTAAGGAACGCCAACATTCCCCCCATGCTTAAACCTTGCTCGTCCTCGAGTAAGTCCAGGAGCTTTGCTTATAAAGAAATCAGCGTTGCCCCTCAATGTCCTCCCTGCACTTAGTCATACATAACAAGACATATTGCTCTCTCAAGTATTTAGCATTTAAGTTCATGTTGTGACCGGCTACTTTTTCATTATGGAAGATAGACTAGCAATTAAAGAACAAGCCATAATAATAAATAAATGCAATGCTCTCAAATTTAAGCGAACTTCAAACCTTTACCTTGTTTCATCGTGAAGAGTTTTCAAAAGAATGCATATCAAACATAAGTGAGGTTCTCTTGCAAAAGATCATGGAAATACTCATCTCATCAAGTCGCTCAAGCCTACATTAGATTGTTTTCAACCTATTCTACTCATATATAAAAGTGGAAGGCTTATGTGGAGCTTGGTAGGTAAAAACAATCCTAGCAAAACATTATACTCGAAATATTATCAAACTAAGAGAGAGATCTAATGGAATTACCGAGACTAGTCAAAAAGGCCATTGGAAAATAATGTTGGAGAGGGGGAAAGATGAAACACACACATTTAGATAGGTGGACATGTGCAAGTGGCAAATGGATGATCCCGAGACACAAATGAAGTTCTCGTTATCGGATTGCACATGGTTGGAAGATTTAAGTATGGAATAGTTCTTCAAAGTAACTTAGAAAATTAATGAAGCCAAAAATAGCTAAGGAGCATTTTATTCTTTTCTTTTTATTTTTTTTCTATCATTTTTCTATTTTCCTCTTTCTTTCTCTTTTTTTTCTTTCTTTTTGCTCCTTAGAACTTTTGATAACATAGAATACTTACCCAGCCATCCCCCCATGCTTGAACGAATGCTCGTCCTCGAGTATGAATAGTGGGAGAACCAACTATCTAGGGTAAGTATCCCAAATTCACCTTCTTCTTCGTAGAACCACTTGAATCTCGGGGAGCCTTGTCTCCCAAAACTTTTCTTTATATGATGCCCTTGATTCTTTTGATTCTGTCAAAATGATAGTCCATACTCAAAGTGGGTTGTGGTCAAGGAGGTAATCACAAAAAGATATTTTTGGTTTAGGGTGGATATCCAGCGAGGTTTGTAAGATTCCCGAGGTAGAAACTCACAATGCATGGATAAATAGGCTAGCAAAAAGGAGGTTACACAAAAAAAAAACAGAATGACCAGCTTCTTAGTCTCGTACCAAAAAAATCAATCTTAATCCAACTCATCAAAATATAAGTTTGCAATCTAAAGGTTTCATCATGAAAGAATATGTATGTATAGGTTTTGGTGGGTAGAACTTTGCAAGAGATTCTCAAATGTAGATAGCATAGGAATTAAGTTTTCAAATTAAACAATCACAAGGTGTAAGGTCATCGGTAGACTTAAATCAAAGAGCAACATAGAATATGTGGGTTTAGAATTTAGTCATTTAACCTCCACAAATAAAAGAGCCGATATTTAATCATTTTAATTCCATTTAATTGAGAGCAAATGGTCAAGTCATATACAACATAGCGTAGGTAAAACAAAGCGGGAACTTCCATCATTTTTCCATAAGCATAAGGCATTGCCAAAATGTATCAATGTGGTGAGCACAAAGTGATGGTGATCCTACACTTATTGAAAACAAAAACAAAACTAGGTTGTCCTCCTAGAAGCCATGTGATAGGTTGAGAGATATATACAAAGGTTGCATCTGTGGTTGAAGGCATATATGTACAAGCATTTAGAAAAAGAGAGAGTTGAGGAAGAATTACCATCCTTCTCGATGATCGCAATGAAGTGTAGCGCGGCCTTCCCCATAGTTAAGCATTGAGCTAAGCATGGAAGAAGAATCATGAGCATCTTGTGGCAACTGTGATTCTCTTACTCCATGAGATCTTTCTTCCTTGTCCATGAAATCCTCCCCCATGCTTAGCATGATGCTAGGCGTGGAAGGAGAAGATGGATCATCTTGCAATTCTTGAAGTCCTTCCCTCATGTGTATGAATATCATCTTCAATGTGTCTTCACCTCTGTTGCCTCAATTTCCTTCAACTTCTTCTTGTACTAAGTCATGGTCCCAATCCTTGCTTCTCATCGTCGTCGCCTCCCTCAATTCCTCGTTGTCTCATTGCTGCCTCATCTTCATGAATTTTTTTCTTCCAATTTCCAGAACATAACATATATTGAAACATTGCTCCATTGCGAAGTGCACGAATTTTTCTTTCCAATGAGTCCTTATTCGCTCAAAATTGATTCCGAACAAGAGAGTTATGTCCATTTTATCCCAGCGCTGCAATCTGTTCCGAATTTCAGAACGCGCAGCGTCCAAACTTTTTGCCATATCTCCTTGTACGGGTCTTCAAATTCATTGATCTTGGATGTGTTGGAACGGGAATTTCATGGAGCTTCTGAATATCAACTTTTTCTTCCTTGTACATCTCTGTCCATGTGCAAAATTAGATGAAAACAGCGGGGCTTGCTCTCGAACTTTGGAGATGTTGACGAATTTGATTTCTTCTTTGATCACGAATTCATGGGAACGCTTTGTCATGCGTGCAAAACAATTCAAGTGCACAATCTACCCCCAAGGTGACAGTCGGGAGTAGAGACAATTGCCAACAAACCTACCATTCCTAAGATCTCAAATTGTGGCATAGCTTGCTTAGCAAAGAAAAAAAATAAAAACCTAGTGAATGTACGTGTGTGCTAGTGTAAATGCAAATGAGAGGAAGGTATATAAACAAAGACAATGTTTACACCTAGTTCCAAACACCATGTTTACAACTAGGTTGCCAAACTTCTCCATAGCCAAAAAGACTTATTTAACCAAGGTCAAAACACCATGTCTATCCCAAGATCAATAGGCCTTCCTAGCACAAGAAAAAAAATAAAGCGCATTGCAAAGCTTATAAACCAACCAAATGCAACATAAGAACAAAATGGATTGTTATCTTGGTCAAAAGAGCTTAAAGATGGAAGTCCGCAAACAAGTTTAAACACCATGTTTACACAAGATTGCAAAAGGTAAATGATGTGATGACAAGCATTACATGGATAGGAAAGCATACATCAATAAGATTGAGACTAAGCTAGCAAAATGAGGGCATGAACAATGGAATGGATGCAAAGTGCAAATGCAATGTTAGCAAAAACAAGTGTTAGCAGGGTTGAAAGGACCTTTTGATGTTGTTCCGCAACTAGTTTATTCAAAAACAATTGCTAAGAGTGACAAAAAGCCTTCGCGACACTTCATAAGAAGTGAGGCTTTTGTCAATGAAAAGGTTATTTATCGAAAAAGGATCAAGCAACCGAGCTAACAAGGTTTTAGAAGTAGGTTTATGGGTTCCTATATTTTGGTCTTAAAACAAAAATTTTGAATAGAGAGTGTTGGGTATAGAAATTCTATCTAATGTGGTTTCAAAAAAACTAGAGAGAAACAAAAGTTAGATTTTTTTTGGATAAAAAAAACATACCCTATGGTTTTGGGATTGTTCTGAGTGGTTTTCCTAAGGGTTTTAGGATCTCAAAAGCGAGGCTAGTCAATGTTTTTAGAAAAGGTTTTTTTTAATGCAACATGCAATGCAATGCAAGGGTGAGACGAACAACATGGTATGCAATGCAACACGGGGTGGGTGAACAAAATGATATGACATGATGAGGTGGTCTAAAACAAAACAAAAAGTTAGCCTAAGTTGACTAGCCACAAGTTTAGAATCAAAGGGTGGTCCAATGCTTCATAAATCTCTCTAAAAGGGACACAAAGAAAAAGACTCTAATCACTAATAGGCACACAAAAAGGTCTACAAGTTTCCCAAGATCAAATAACAAAGTGCTCCCTCAATAACATTTAGAATAAACAACATGAAGTTGTGGTTTTTGTTAGAGCAATGGTACAATGTTACTTGATATTCCGATTAAAGAGTGCAATGTAGACGGTCCTATTAATATATATAAAATAAAAGATCGGGTTGCCTCCCGCAAAGCGCTTCATTTAGAGTCATAGAGCTCGACTTTCTTACATACCTTCTCATTGATGCGAAGCCATGGTCCTTCATGCAAGAGGTGAAGGTGTTCCATGCAGCTCTTATTCCACTTCCCATGTTGGACATGATCAATCACGCTTAATGGAAAACTTGCCCAATCATCTCTCACATCATGGTCACCTCCTTCTTTGTTGTCCTTTGTCGCTACCTTTTTTTCATGGGTTTTCCTCTCTGTCCAGATTGGGAATTGTGCCAAACAATTGGACCAATGCAAGGTGCACGAAATCTTCTTTCCAACAAGTCTTCATTTGCCCAAAACACATTCCAATTAAGAGAGTTATGCCCCTTTTTCCCGTCACTGCAATCTTCCCCGTGCTGTTTTCAGCACGTGCATCTCCGATGTTTGAGACATAGCTCCTCCCGTGGGTCTTCAATTGTATCGATCATGGATGCATTGAACTGAGGACTTGATGAAGATCGTGAATATTCAACTTTCTTTCATTGTAAATCTCTCTACTTGTGCACAAAATTGATGAGGCTTAGCGACGTCCGTTCTTGAAACTTGAAGATGTTGATGATGGTGTTCAAAATTTTGGGCACAGTTTCCCTCCTCATCATTTGAGTTTCATGTCCTGCATGGTTAGTGAAATTCGTGGCTTCTCCCGACATGTGCTCTTTTAGGGTCATGAGCTTGACCAAGCGCAAAGCAAGATCGAGATTTGCAATTATTTGTAAATATATGCAACATAATTACATCCTCAATTAAACATCATCAACAAGACATGGTGTAATTAAATGCAGCATGTGTTTCTTGCATGGCGCGGAACTCATTATTAGGCAGAGGTTCTTTAAGCATGAAATCGACCTTCTCAAGAAACTCTAGCCTATCATCATGAAAAGAACAAGGCATAGAATTTAAACTTTCATTCCGACTATTGGTTCGAGCATGAGATTTTTAATGATTATCAACAAAACCAATAGAAGCTTGAGAATTCACTGTATACCTTAGCCTCGGAGCTTTTTCATACTCATTGGAGTCATGGTGCTTTGTGCGAGATGTCATCTTGATGCACTCCTCGTGGTCCGTCGTGATTTGCTTCTCACGTCTCCATGTGTTGAATGTTGAGCTCTTGTAATCCGTCGTGGTTTGTTTGCAACATCCTTGTTTGTCGAAGGTCGACCGCTTGTGCCTTCTTTTGCCAATATCATTGGGGTTCTTCCTCTGCTCCAAGCCTCTGAATTTTATCATGTACGCTTGATGAAAACTTCGCCCAAGCTCCTTTTCATTGTTGTCATCGTCATCTTCTCTATCTTGTTCTCATCGCGTTGCTCCTGCCTCTTCTTCATGGAATCTCTCCTGTATACTCAATAGAACATATACCAAAATATAGATCTATTGAAATGTTTATGAAATTACCTTTCCAATGAATGGTCATTCGCTTTAAACGGAGTCCAAACGAGGGAGTTATGCCCGTTTCACTTTTGGCGCTGCGTGCTGTCCAGAAATTTCCAGAGTGCACAACCTTCACTGTTTTGGCCATACCCGATTGTAGGAATCTCCGATTCACTTGGTTCTTGATTCATTAGGACGGCAACTTCGTGGAGCTTTTGAATATCTAAAAATATGCTGCTATTTTCTTCCAAGGTTGAGCAGAATATTGATGATAACAATGACTTCTTACGAATCGATCCGAAGATGTCGATGATCTTGATCTTGTGGTCTTCGGAGCGTCTTGTTGTGCATCCTTGGCTTCAAGGTCATCACCATTGATTCACTAGCGAGTATCATGGCTCCAATGGTCTGTCTCCATGGTTCTTGCTTTGCCTAAGGTGTCGGGATCGAAGGAGGCTCCCGTGCTTTGTGTCGATGATCAGAGCGGTCTCTTTCCTTGATTGCACTTGACTAGAAGCTTCTTGAGCACCCCATGGAGAAGATGGGTGGCATCATGGTTCCTCTAATCTTTTTGCCTCTAGTGTTGGTCAACTTCAAATCATCAACTTTTGTGCACAAGGTTCTCCAAACATCTTGCGACATCATCATCACTTTCTCCATTGTTTGTTGCTGCATCTTCTTCATTGAATTCCTTGATCATCCTGCGCAGAACATGTACCAAAATTCTACTCCATGGAAAGCCTTATGAAATTACCTTTTCAACGAGTGGTCATTGATCCCAAACAGACTCCGGATGAAGAAGTTATGGTCGTTTTACTCCGGCACTACGCTCTGTCCAGAGACATTTCAGAACGCGCAGCGTTGAAAGATTTTACCAAACTCTTCACACCGATCTCCAAAATTCACGATTCTTGATGCCTTGGAAAGTAGACTTGATGGAGCTTCAAAATAATCTATTATTTTCTCATGGTACTTCTCTGACCTTGGATGAAAAACTCATTACAACAGTAACACTTTGGAGATGATGATGATCCGATCGCACGATTTTCTTCGCGGGCATGCTTCATACCTATTGCTTGAACAAACAATTTTTTTCCAAAAACATTAGTCTTTAAAATCAATTGACACGGTGGCATACCTTATTTATCATCTTTTGATTTGGGGAGTGGGGACTCGATAGCGGATGCTGGGCCACTAACAAAAGTTAGCACCTACCACTAAAGAGCGGGTCTTCACGTAGCCATCAACTTGCTTGAGTGAGATTGGACTTGTCAAAGTACGGACGTTGAGAACTTCTCAATCGCTTTGTGTCTAGGGTTTTACCTGCATTCATGGACACAAACAAGAAACATAGGATATATGCAATAATAAAATTAGGGTTAGTCCAAAAACTAGATAGATTGCCCTAGGGTTCGTGTTGCCGATCCCCGGCAATGGCGCCAGAAAAGCTTGTTGATGTTCCTTAGCGCCCCGATTTGTATACCGCAAGCGCACGGTTCGTGTAGCTTTTCCCTTAGAGTATTCCCCCCAAGGTTTTATCAATCCGTGGATCGACAAAGAACTACCTAAGGTTTTCCATCTAATCTAATGGATCTATCCTAACATGAAGCATTGATTGCATATAAAGGGTAAACCTTTAATAGATATGAGTGATATGTGAAAGTTGATCTCATCCATGAACATAGGCTTAATCATAGCAAAACCAAAGATATGACTAGGCCTATCGTCATCTAGTTGTAGTTCAAGCTAACGAGCGGATAAATCATGCATCTCAATCAAAAGCATCTTTTAACTCAAAATCTCCAATCCGATCCCTCGATACCCCACCTACTTAGTGGCAACGGCCTGTCACGACACCACCCCTTTCAACAAGATACCCTGAAGCAAGTCGAACCCCCTTTGGTAGTTCCGCCATGAACCTCTAGCCACCATGACTATAAGATCATGCTAAGCGATCTATCTCGATAATAGATCTAAGATGAAGCAAACCCAAAGAGAAGAACGAAATCGAAAGAGAGAACATGATCGCTAATAGATTCGGAAGACATGATTATCATTACTCACATAATAGATTCATTTGGATCATCACCGCCATGTGCACACCATCGATGAATCCAACCAGCTCTTGAACTCCGCCATGGCACAACCACGCAGGGAGGCCACGGCGGCTAGGGTCGGCCTAAGCCATCTCCTAGACAACTTCGAAGACTTGCGGCAGCCGTCGTCTCCCTCCGGTCTTGACCCTAGGTTTTCGTCGAGTTTTGGGTGGATGGATGCTTCGAGTTGAATAAGGTGCGAGCTATTTATAAGCCGAGGAAGCCACCGGTCGAAGGGGAGGTCGAACCGACCTAAAAAAGGGCTGGGTCGGCTGGCCCAATGGGCCTAGGCCGGCCGGCCTGGCTCATACCTTCGCCGTCTCATGTCCTCCTTTCGCGTGCATACTCCTCGCATCTTCTAGAGTTTATGTCCTTCACGATTGCACCCCTTTTGACGTCGTTATCTTGGAGATATCTTTGAGGAAAGGATAGGATAGGAAATCCTTCCTTAAATCTTCATTTGCTTTGCTTAATCCCGAAGTATCTTGATCTCATCTTCGTAGGCTTGGTCCTTTGTGCTCTCTTGGAGGATGGATGTGCATGAATGGGCTTTGAATCAACATGGGCTTTGGTCCTTTCTTTGGGCTTTGGCCTTCGTCTTTCTCTGTGTTAGCGCTCGATCACGGGCCTCGTCATTTCATGCTCCAAAATAGGCCAAAAACCTGCAAAAATGAAGTTCCTCCAAAATATATGTGCAAGTGTGAAAATGACCAATAATTAGGCCGGGGTTAGGACGGTTAGTGATTTTGATATTAAATTCATGCCATTATCAAGGATAAACAAGGGATAAAAGGGGTACTTAAGGAGTGCCAACATGCCGCTACTTGTCTTTGTCGAGTAGTTTGTTGATGGCTAACCAGACTTGCTTTGGATGTAACAGGATGTGGCCAATCGATCTTTCTTGAAGTTTCATGCTTTATACAAGACAGTAGACAATCGGAAGATCTTGGAGGAACAGAAAGCCATAATTGCCAAACGACTGGATGAGACCCTTGCTGCTCGGAACAAGCTTTGTGAAGCAAGTCAGCAGCATCATCTGGAGGTTTGTGGCATGAAGCGCCAGATTAAGGAACTTGAAGAAGAAAGATCAAAGCTTCAAGAGGAAAACTCCAGGCTACAAAAGCAATTGCAGACTGCCCAGACCTATAAGCACTCGATCTTTTGTCTTGTTTTCTGCCTCGCCAACAATTATTGAAATATCTATCTTTCAAGTTCTCCAGGAGACCATACTCGACTAGTTGCAGCAGCTCAAGCTCTTGTGGATGTGGTTGATTCTGAAGAAGAGTCGTCGAGTAGCAAGTCTTTGGTGGAGTATTTGGAAGAAGCTCCCCAGAAAATATTTGACGTTATGACGGCTACTTCCAAGAATTATCTAACTCACATGATAGGAGTTGTCAAGTCGTACTTGCCTCAATTTAATTTAGCTCCAATAGCTAAAGCAATAGCTCCCAGTTGCTCTGATGAGAAATTCCGAGAGTATTGTAAGGAATCAGAAGTGATTGCGGAGGAAATCCTGAAGAACATGGCAGAGTAGACTACTTGTAACAACTCTTGTAATCTTCATTGGGTTCTTCTCGTTGTCCATAATAAGTATCTTGTTGGAGCATCTTCAGAAGCATGAACTGATACCGTAGGATAAATATGAACTTAATTGTGGCGGAACCACCCAAAACTACTGGGCCCGGGTGCACTGATCTTTGTTGCTAAGCAACTCTGACCCAATTTGGCACTCTCCGATAGTTCCTCGAGTGAAGCCTCGATAAAAGCCACGCTATTCCAGGATCAGCAGACAACACTCACACGAAGGTGGGCCCAGAGATTACAACACAAACCAATTCATACATCTCAGAGTGATTGCAGCGGAAAGAAATTTTATTACAAACCATGTTCAGAGTAGCAAGTACTGCGGAGTTACAACTACTCAATTATTTAAGTCTCATGTTCAGCGAAAGTAGTAAAGATAACTAGCGAGATAACGTGACGCATCGGTAAAGCCCGTACGAATGCGTCACTCAGCGGGAGGATGATTAGCACCAGCTGAGTGACGCATTCGTACGGGCTTTACCGATGCGTCACGTTATCTCGCTAGTTATCTTTACTACTTTCGCTGAACATGAGACTTAAATAATTGAGTAGTTGTAACTCCGCAGTACTTGCTACTCTGAACATGGTTTGTAATAAAATTTCTTTCCGCTGCAATCACTCTGAGATGTATGAATTGGTTTGTGTTGTAATCTCTGGGCTCACCTTCGTGTGAGTGTTGTCTGCTGATCCTGGAATAGCGTGGCTTTTATCGAGGCTTCACTCGAGGAACTACCGGAGAGTGCCAAATTGGGTCAGAGTTGCTTAGCAACAAAGATCAGTGCACCCGGGCCCAGTAGTTTTGGGTGGTTCCGCCACAGCTGGCATCAGAGCTCGCAGACAGCCTACCAGAGATGGCAACCTCGGTTTTCAAAACAACAATTTAAAACTTGACTTCAAAGCTACTAAAGTTTTTGAAAGAGTTTAGGATCTCCAAGGACAAGTCTAGGACGTAAAGCCCTAGGGAATCTTATGGGTATAATCAGGTGGCTTATTTTGTATGGCTAACTTCTAGCACCTTACTTTTCAGTATTTAAATTCTGCAACTACATCATCGCCACGAAGGTATGCTTACTCAGTCAGCTGAGGGAGTCTGACCTTCCCGTCGGTGATGCGAGCCGAACGCTGGAGCTCAAGCAGTGGCCTACTTGAGCTGCTGCCCATATACCAACTTCGGTTGAGTATATGGGGAGTAATGGTTCGAAATTGGAATTCAATTCCCCGTCAAAGACGGTACTCAGTCAATACGTTGTTTCGATAACGTATGCTTAACGTTGTCCATACGGCGGTAATGGTATGGATGCCGATTCTATAGTGATCGGTAATGTATGAGGACGCTTTCGTGAGTGCTGGCACGAAAGGTTCATTTTATATACTGTCAATCTTCTACAGGTACGCTAACTCGAAATCGAATTATATGCTATCTAGCTATATCGAGTAGCTATATAGTGAGAGACGTAATAGGTATGCCACCAAAGTCATTGCGTAAGACCAAGGTTACTTGGCAATTTTTTTTTCCTTGGTGAGGACGTATAGGTTCTGCATTCATTCTCAAAAAGGTTAGCAAATAAATCTCTGGAGAAATCGCAAGCAAATCAGCTAAAACACTATCCTAAGGAGTATCCAGAAAGTCTGCAACCTGGTTTCCACGAATTTTAACCTTCTGTTAATTTACTCAAATCGACTTGGGGTAGTAAGACTAAATGGTGTTTCCTAAGTTATCCAGCTTCTGTAA
Source organism: Panicum virgatum (assembly GCF_016808335.1). NCBI lineage: Eukaryota > Viridiplantae > Streptophyta > Magnoliopsida > Poales > Poaceae > Panicum > Panicum virgatum. The sequence goes on along the minus strand of NC_053142.1, from coordinate 14,584,276 downwards.
AAATTTGAAAATTTTTGAAGCCTTCTAGCATGGTATTTGTATTTTTGGATCAACCCTGTGTAAAACTGTTAACTCTGAACAGTCTATACAACTGAAATTTTTCGACCTTTATAAGTTGTTCAAACTAAAAATCGTTCAACATCAAAGTTGTATACAACTAAGTTATGAGCTTACCATAAAAATTTGAAAAAATTTTGACGTCTGGGTTGAGAGTTATAGTCAAAATACACCCTCTCTGGACACTCAGTTTTCCTGGTTGACATCACTCTGAATACCTGAGCATATCACCCCATGGAATCCGAATTGAGCTTAGTGATGACTAGGTGAATTGTTCCTTAACATCAGAGGGATCTTGTGTAAATTTTTGAGAATTTTTGAAGCAAGTTCTCTACAGTTTTGGCCATTTCTTTCACTGTTCCAGAGTTAGTAGTTCTTGTTACCATCAGCTGATCCATCGGTCTTTTGTTGGGACAGATGGAAGAGCTGCTGGTCGTTGACGCGCAGGGACACGTGCACTCCGCTTGCCTGCACTGGGACGGGTTTCCCCGCCGTCTCTGGGAGCTTTTGAGTGCAGCCGGTTACCTCCAGCCACCGATTTACGATGGCCACGAGTTTGTGGAGGACGGAGTTCGTCGCTGCAGTGTGACGATGGTGATCCCACAGCACCCGCTCAACGGGTGGGAGCCGATCGAGACCCAGGTGGTCGGTCACTACCTGCTGGACACTTGGGAGCTTACCGCCATGAGGGCGATGACCGCTTTTTGCTCTTCGCACCCTCTGGAGGTGGTTCTGACCGCGTTCGGGTTGTTCCCTGCACCTGACCCGGCAGACCCGCTTTGGCTCGACCGGATGGCACACGTGGACGTGGTCGCTACCCTTGACCCGGTCGGGGCACTTCGGACAACAGCGATGTGCTTGGACGGCCTTTACAGACTTCACACTTACCAGAGTTACGCCGTCGCTCAGTTGGTGGACCACGCTCAGGCCCTGCACCTGGCGGTCCAGCTGAGAGATGGGCAGCTTCAGGAGGCTAGTACCGAGCTCGAGAGCAGGTCTACTCTTATTGCCCAGCTCCACGGCCAGGTTCACGAGCTTCAGGACACTGTGTCGGATCGTGACGCTACGATCAACTTTCTGGAGGACCAGTTTCACGACCTGCAGCTTGAGATGGACGAGGCCCAGGGGCAGCTCCACGCGATACAGCACGCGCAGGATGCCCTTCACGCACCTCCCGACGAGATGCAGGTGGACGAGGAGGACGAGCCCCAGGAGATCGAGGGCGTTTCAGAGATGGACTCCGAGGACCAGGCGCCGCAGCCCGCACCGGTTGAGGTTCACACTCCCGCGGCGAGTGAGGCATCGGTCAACATGTAGACCGAGGCGCGGTTGTCTAGCTTTTGTAGACTCCTCTTAGTGTGGCCTACCTTTGGATCATGGCTACTAGGCTAACCTAGAGTTGAGTAACCCCCTTAGTACTGATGTTAGGAGTGACCAAGTAGAAATGAGAGAACGATGGATGTAATGAACCCCTAATGCTACTAGCGTTAATTATCAGTGAACTGTGAAAAGCTGAAAGCAGCAGCTAGTTCGAATTTTTATCCTCTTTTCCTTTCGGATTTAGCTCCTGAGTTGAATACCAAAATTGTTCCAAATTTCATCGGGAACCTGCTCGCAAAATTTCAGCCCAAACGGATCAGTATCGCAGGAGATAATCGCAAATTACAGAAGCTCTGTTTTCTGTGAAACAGAAAAACCAGAGGAGGAGTAAATGAATTTTTCGACTACCCTACTCTGGAAATCTGACTTTGTGATGACTACCAAAGTTGTAGATCATGAAATTATCTATCTCCTGTGAAAATTTCAAGTTTATATCATGTACAGAACTCCAGTTATGAACGTTTTTTGTATCACTGATTTTCTGCACGACGTGATTTAAGCAATTCCGAATATTTACATGTCATCTTGAGTTGAAATTCCCATTCGAGATGATGATAATGATGGGTCTAATGCAAAAGTACTCACATTTCAGATGGTGGGATCGACTCGAGGTACCCCTAGTGGTTTTGGAGCCGGGGGGAATGGCGATCCACCTCCACCTCCTCCACCAGTGGGTATCGCTGAGGTTCTTGCCGCCCAGACGGAAATTTTGCGGCAGCTGGTTCAAGCTCAGCAACAACCGCGGGGTGGGCATCATGCTCATCACGCACAAGAGGCGAGCTACCAAGATTTCCTCAGCACTCAGCCTCCGCTGTTCAATAAAGCGGATGAGCCTCTGGACGCGGACGCTTGGATTCGCACGATCGAGTCCAAGTTTTCTCTATTGACTACTCCTTGTTCCGAAGCGAACAAGACTCGCTATGCCGCGCAGCAGCTTCGTGGATCAGCTCGTATGTGGTGGGATCATTACCACGGGATGCTACCGGCTGATCATGTGGTGAATTGGAATGAATTCAAATTGGCTTTTCGAGATCATCATATTCCAGCTGGACTTCTTGACCGTAAGCTCAACGAGTTCTTGGCCTTGACTCAGGGCACTCGTACTGTGGTGCAGTATGCCCAAGTATTCCATCAATTGTGTCAATATGCTGGACATCACGCGGACACTGACACTAAGAAGCGTGAACGCTTCCGTCGAGGCCTTAGTACCAAATTACAGGAGAGGCTAAATCTTGTCCGAGCAGACTCATTCAATGAATTGGTGAATATGGCTATATCTCAGGAGGATCTGATTTCTGCACACCGCGCTGAAAAGAAGCGCAAGGCACCTGCTGGACCCTCGAGTGCCTCTGCACCGAGGTATCGTATTGTGCAAAATAACCCACCCGCATCCTCTCAGAAGGCCCCTCAGCCAGGGCGTTGGATTATTCGGCCTCCTCAACAGCAGCAGCAGACTCGATTCGGGCTTCCCCAGCAAGCTCGATTTGCACCTCAGCAGCAGCAGAACGGCCCTAGGCCGAATGCTCAGCCAGCCGCTCGCCCGGATAACAGTAACCGTTGTTTTAGATGCGGGAGTCCGGATCACTTTGCCAAGATGTGCCCCCAGGCGGGACAATCTCAAGGGCAGGCTTCTCGCAGAAATGATCAGAACAAGGGCAAGAGGCAAACCATTCAAGTCAGGCAGGGCCGACTTAACTTCACCAACCTTGCTGAACTACCCGAGGGAGCACCAATCATGTCGGGTACATTCTCTATAAACCAACACCCCACAGTTATCTTATTCGATTCTGGTGCCTCTCATAGCTTCATTAGTTCTAAATTCGGAGCAAGGGTTGGATTAGATTTCTGTCACACGAAAGGTTCATTCATGATATCTACTCCGGGTGGTAAAGTCGCATCAAACCAAATCGTTCATAATGCGCCACTTAGTTTGGGTAGTAAAACCATTCCTACCACCTTGATATTGTTGCCACTAGAAGGTATGGACATTATTCTAGGAATGGATTGGATGAAAAGACATGGGGTAATGTTAGATATCTCTTCCCGAGCCGTTGAATTAAATTCTCCAACTCATGGTCATTCGGTTCTATATTTACCTCATCACCAATGCAACAACTCTTGTGCCTATGCCATGAAAGATATTCGTCTCGAAGATATTCCGGTAGTCCGTGAATATGCAGATGTGTTTCCGAATGATTTACCTGGTATGCCTCCAGACCAGGATATCGAATTTATCATTGAACTTCAGCCTGGTACAGCCCCTATTTCAAAAAGGCCATATCGAATGCCGCCTAAAGAATTAGCCGAATTAAAAATCCAGCTGCAAGAACTGCTGGACAAGGGTTTTATTCGCCCAAGTGCTTCACCTTGGGGTTGCCCAGCACTATTCGTAAAGAAGAAGGATGACAGTCTGAGGTTGTGTGTTGACTACCGGCCTCTCAATGCGGTGACCATCAAAAATAAATATCCACTTCCCCGCATTGATGTACTGTTTGATCAATTGGCTGGAGCAAAGATCTTCTCCAAGATTGATCTTCGTTCGGGTTATCATCAAATTAAAATTCGGCCTTGTGATATTCCCAAGACCGCCTTCTCAACCAGATATGGACTCTATGAGTACTTGGTTATGTCTTTCGGTCTCACCAATGCTCCGGCCTATTTCATGTATCTCATGAACTCGGTATTTATGCCGGAACTTGACAAGTTTGTCGTGGTTTTTATTGACGACATTCTGATCTATTCCAAAGATGAGGCACAACATGAGCAACATTTGCGCATTGTTCTTCAACGTCTCAGAGATCATAAGCTATACGCAAAATTCTCCAAGTGTGAATTCTGGCTGGACACAGTCAAATTTCTGGGTCACACTATATCTAGTGAAGGCATATCAGTTGATCCCAGCAAAGTACAAGAAGTGATGGACTGGAAACCTCCTACTTCAGTTCATCAGATCCGCAGTTTTCTCGGCTTGGCGGGGTATTACCGCAGATTTATTCCAGACTTCTCCAGAATCGCTAAGCCCATGACAGAGCTACTAAGGAAGGATGTCAAGTTTAAATGGAACGCAAAGTGTGATGAAGCATTCCATACTTTGAGAGCACATCTAACCACTGCACCAGTCTTGGCTCAACCTGACAACAATAAACCATACGACGTTTATTGTGATGCTTCAGGCACTGGTCTTGGTTGTGTTCTAATGCAAAACAATCGGGTGATAGCGTATGCTTCCCGAGCTCTTCGGCCACACGAGCTAAATTATCCCACTCATGATCTTGAACTAGCCGCCGTTATTCACGCTCTCAAGCTTTGGAGACACTACCTTATGGGTACTCATTGCAATATCTATACCGACCATAAGAGTCTCAAATACATTTTCACTCAAAGTGAGCTGAATATGAGGCAACGAAGATGGCTGGAATTAATCAAAGATTATGATCTGGAGGTCCATTATCATCCGGGCAAGGCGAATGTTGTAGCCGATGCGCTCAGTCGCAAGGTTCACTGCAATTGCTTTTCAGTGGAGTCGTATAATGACACATTGTGTGCTGAAATGCAAAGGCTGAAATTGGAGATCATCCCTCAAGGTTCTTTGAATCATATTTCGGTGGAACCGACACTCTATGACAAGGTCATCATGGCACAATTATACGACAAAAGTGTTGGTATCATCAAGCAGAAAGTAGTAGAAGGTGAAAATAAATATAAGTGTTTCCGAGTAGACCATAAAGGGATTTTGTGGTTCGAGGATCGCCTAGTCGTTCCAAAGAATCATGAGCTGCGGAAACAAATCCTGGACGAAGCACATCTCTCTAAATTTTCTATTCGTCCGGGTAGCACCAAGATGTACCAAGATCTCAGACAAAATTTTTGGTGGACTCGCATGAAGAGAGAGATTGCCAAATATGTCGCAGAATGTGACACCTGCCAGAGAGTGAAAGCTAGTCACTTGAAAGTTGTTGGAACTCTCCAACCTCTACCAATTCCGTCTTGGAAATGGGAAGATATCAGCATGGATTTCATCGTAGGCTTACCAAATACTTCTCAGCACCATGATTCCATTTGGGTCATTGTTGATAGGCTCACAAAGACCGCTCATTTTATTCCAGTACATACTGAATATCGAGCCAAGAAATATGCTGAGATCTATATTGATCGGATTGTCTGCCTACACGGTATACCAAAAACAATTATATCGGACCGTGGTCCTCAGTTTGTGGCAAGGTTTTGGGAGCAACTTCAAGAGGCTCTCGGAACTAAATTAATTCGAAGCTCAGCTTACCATCCACAGACTGACGGACAGACCGAAAGGGTGAATCAAATTCTTGAGGATATGCTTCGAGCATGTGTCATCCATTATGACAAAAAATGGGACAAATGTTTATCCTTGGCTGAGTTTTCTTATAACAACAGCTATCAGGCCAGTCTGAAGATGGCACCCTTCGAGGCCTTGTATGGTCGACGGTGTCGAACCCCTTTGAGTTGGTCCCAGATTGGAGAACGCCAAATCTTTGGACCTGAATTAGTGGTCGAGGCTGAAGAGAAAGTAAAAATACAAGCAAATCTCCGAGCAGCCCAGTCTCAGCAAAAGAGTTATTTCGATAAAAGAAGGGATCCTTTGAAGTTCATGGTTGGTAACCACATCTATTTACGAGTGTCCCCAACTCGAGGCGTTCAACGTTTTGGAGTCAGGGGTAAGCTCGCACCTCGCTATATCGGGCCATATGAAATCATTGAAGAATGTGGACCCGCGGCTTATCGTTTGCGACTTCCTTCACGACTTGCCGCCATCCATAATGTTTTCCACATATCCCAACTCAAGAAATGTGTTCGAGTTCCTACGGAAATCATTGATCAACAGGAAATTTTAGTGGAGCCCGATCTCTCATATACCGAATATCCACTCAGAATTCTGGATCAAAAAGAGAGAGGTACTCGTTGAAAGGTGGTAAAAATGTATAAAATTCAGTGGTCCCATCACACTGAAGAAGAAGCCACCTGGGAGACGGAGGATTATCTTAATCGACATTATCCGGGTTTCATTAGCTCCACCTCAGGTATATCATTTTCCCCGCCTCAATTCAATCATCCAATCTCGGGACGAGATTCTTTTTAAGGGGGGTAGGTTGTGACACCTCAGGTGTCAGTACTTTTAAATACAATCAATGTACCTTAGTTAAAGTTAAAATAAAAATTTGAGAAATTAATTCAAAGAGAAAGGACCAAATAAAATACAAATCATACAAAAGAAATTAAAGGAAAAAGAGAAAGGAGTGAAAAGCTACTCAAAATTTAATTCAAAAATGTGCACAAAATTTTTGTTGGCTCATGAGAGGTGTTTCAATTGACATGTGCTCAATTGAACTTCAGCCAAAATCAAGTCAAAAACTGAATAAAACTAAAGTCCTTTTGTGCAAATATGCAAATGTACCAATAGTTCAACATGTGAGTTTCAAACGAAAATTTGCATAACACAAAAGTTGTAGATCTTGAAAAGTTATGCAAAAATGGTATTCAACACTTTTCCATTTGAGCCCTCCAATTAGGAGATAATTTTAGTTTACCGAGAGGTCCCTGGATTTTCAGAAATCACAAATATGCCCTTATCTCCATCTCTTTCTCCCCCGGCCTGCTCTGTTCGCGCCGCCCGCCGTACGCCGCCGGTGGACTTCGTCCACCGCGCGCCCACGGCCAAATGGACCCGGGGAAACCGTTTAGCGCCACCTGGCCCGCCCCTTGGCATCTCCTCGCGCGCACACGCGTCCCAGGCCGCTCCCCGTGCCGCCACGACACCCTCCGCCATGCGCCGCGCCGCTGCCTCCTCCGCCCGCTCGCCGTCGAGTCGCCAAGGGCCAAATCGACTGCCCCCAGTCACTGCATTCCTCCCCCAGGTGCTCCTTGGCCTATAAAGACCCCCAGCACCCCACAGTCGCGCCCCTTCTCCCTCTTCTTCCTCCTCCCGCCGCTCCACCATGGCCGCCGAGATCCAGCTCGCGCGGGCCGGCTAGCCCAGCCCCACATTGCCCCCTCCGACCACCGCAGAAGCTTCTCCACCTCCTAGTTACGCTCCACGTGCGCGGAATCGAACCCAAACCCCCTCCCGACGCCGTTCCCCTCTTGTGCCGCCGCCGGCGAGCTCGGGCTCACCGCGGACCGGCCAGCTCCGAAGGAGACCGAGCCCGACAGCTACCCCAGAAGCATCCACGAGCTCACGCGGTGCTCGTGCGCGCCTTGTTCCCCTACCCCGAGCCCTCCTTCGCCTCCAGCGCCGGCGAACCGAACAACCGACCCGCCATCAACGCCGACGAGCTTGAACCCGTGCACCAAACGCTCGAACGTCGACCAGGGTAGGTGTTCCTCGAACCTTTCTCTCCCACGCGCCTCCCCGTGGCAGCCCCGGTAAGCCCTGCACCGCAGAACACCACCGGCAAGATGCCACGGCGGAGAAGGCCGCCGAAGGACCCGGTTGTAATTTGTTTTTTTTGTTTAAGGGTGTTTCTGCAAGTTTTTCAGTGTATACCAGTGAACTCCTAAAATGCGAAACAAATCACAGAAAAATCGGAAAAATGCAAACTCAACTGATCTGGATTCCTTGTAACAAGATATACAAATTTTGTAACATTCATATTTGCAGAAACTCAACCGAGTTTAATTTAGGGAAAAGATTAAGAAAACCACCTTATGCATGTTCATGAAGTTCTGCTCATCAAATGACCTTGATTTTTGGATATGTTATCACTAATGAAATTTTAAGATCACAGTGAAAAGATGACACCAACCCAAAACAGTTATCATGTTGGAACAATCAAGATTCTCTAATCTGTTGTTAGCTTTCTCGATTTAATTCTGGAAAATATGCACATGAACTTGCCCTGGAATTTTTACTGCGTGCATGTAAAACTAAAACACTGTTAATACCTAAATTTTAGATTTATTAGAGTTTATTTGCTATATACCATGATTTATGCATGTTTAATCAACTTAATTCCTCATATATAGTTCTTATGCTCAGAAAAATCCATATTTATTTCTGGAGTCTCTTTTTAGCTCTGTGTTCCTGTCAAAAAAAATTTGAGCTGCAGTTACTGAGTTTGGCTTTGTCGAATAATCATGCTTAGCATCTTAGGGCTAGATTTACTATTTTTGTTCTGAGTAATCTACAATGTTTCTGATCATTATTTTTGGGCATGATCTTGTTTAGAGTATGTTCTACCTGTGATAAAAAGTTCAGATGCAATACTGGTCAAATGAATCTTGAGAAATTTATGCAAACTCATGTTAAGTTAACTGAATAACTAATTTATCATAGTGAGTTAAATCTTGAAAAATTTTCTGGAGTATGTTTAACTCAAGACTAGTCTCTGGTAATAATTTGAGAACTAAATCCTTAGTAAAACTTTCTGTAGAATTAATCTTTGTTAATGGCTTGCTGTTTTTTATTCTTTTTATCACCTCTGCTGTATAAGTGTATAAAATATGGAAAAATTTCAGTGCTGATTATATGCTGTGAAGTTGCTCCCATAAAATTTGCAGCACCAGAACCCATGTTGAACATTCTGTACAAAAAGATGAAGCAACTAGAGTAATCCATTTGCATGAATAGTTATAGTTTTTGCTCTATGATAGATGCTGAAATTTATACATCACTAGCTCTTTAGTAGTTGTGTTGTTAGAAAGAATGAAAGCATGCTATGTGTTGAATTAAAAATGAAAACCCAAAACCCCACCCATTCATGAATAAACGTAGTTATGTTTACTACTCTATAAACGTTTGCCCATGCATTGAAATGTGAAAATCGTCACTAAATTAACTTTCATTGGACTACAACTTTATAGTGAAGGAAAGAAATTGTTATCCATGAATAACTCATAATCTTGCATGGCATATAGAAACGATTAATCTCGCGGACGGTGACTACGAACTGGTGCCCGCGGACTCTCGTGCGGATCAGGAGGTCTCCTTGAACTGTACTAACTTGTCTCAAGACCTGGGCCAAGCCCCAGAAGCTTTTCTGCCTGACAGTGCCCAAGAAGGCAAGCCCCGGAGCATAATCCCACTATTTTTTTCCGAATTATCATTCTGCTATCTATTTATTAATGTATGGTAATAGTTGGTTTTTCTGCATTTAAGTTCTCTAGGCGTTGATCGAAAACCCTAGATGCATGATCCATAGGAACCTATGTTTGATACCGGATCTCTCTATCGACTAGTTGCCATGCTAAATAGGTACGGTAGAAGTCGAGTGGTTTTCTGCCTCTCGCGAGCAAATAGGAATTGTACTGACTTTAATTCCTGTTGAAATGTAAGGACAAACGGGCGGGGTTGTGTAGTTGTGATACCCCGCTGGTGTAGTCAAAAATGGCTAAGGTCGAGGTGTGTGGCTCATTTCGTTAAGCGTTTGAAAGTACTAGCCACATACCGAGAAATATGGTAATCGGTAAGCTTAAGTACCTGATTGGACCGGCGAGTGGAACAATCTCGCACCCTCCTGGTAGAAGTAGGGTTTATTTTTATGTCGCGACGTACGGGTGCAGAGTGGTCGGACTCTGTAGTCGGGGAGGGTGTTCCGGATCCACGGACTGGAAAGAAAGGGGAAAAGTAGCATGGGCGGGAGCGAAGTCAATCCCCATGCGTGTGGTCTAGGTTCCCCTGGCCAGGTTGAAATTCGATTCGGAATCGTCCGCCTCTCACGGCATGAGATTGCTTAATAATTTCGGTCACATAGAGTAACAAGTGGAATATGATGATGAAAATACTGCTGGTTGATTAAATGGTTGCTCTACCATGTTTGAGTAGAGTTAGTTGCAAATTTAGAATGGTTAATTCCACTAGAATCTGGCTAAGTAAAACCTGAAAGTAAGGATCAACACTTAGCGGCATTTTTGGCAAACAAACCCTACCAACCAAAAAAGCCTTGCATGTCTAGTTATCGGACTATGTTATATCTGGAGACGGGTCAGTCTTGCTGAGTATTAGTATACTCAGCCTTGCTTGTGGCACTGTTTTTCAGGTACTAACTTTGAAGATCTGTTTGCGAGTCTTACTTGGCCTTGTACTCTGCCTCCGGGTTGGTCTGTTGAGTGGGATGGCCCTTCAGCTGGTGCTAATCATCCTCCCGCTGAGTGACGCATTCGTACGGGCTTTACCGATGCGTCACGTTATCTCGCTAGTTATCTTTACTACTTTCGCTGAACATGAGACTTAAATAATTGAGTAGTTGTAACTCCGCAATACTTGCTACTCTGAACATGGTTTGTAATAAAATTTCTTTCCGCTGCAATCACTCTGAGATGTATGAATTGGTTTGTGTTGTAATCTCTGGGCTCACCTTCGTGTGAGTGTTGTCTGCTGATCCTGGAATAGCGTGGCTTTTATCGAGGCTTCACTCAAGGAACTACCGGAGAGTGCCAAATTGGGTCAGAGTTGCTTAGCAACAAAGATCAGTGCACCCGGGCCCAGTAGTTTTGGGTGGTTCCGCCACATTAATCGAGTAGAATACTTGAGTGGAGTGATCCTTAAAGTTAATCAAGTAGGATAGGTTCCGTCAGACTACCCGATTTGAGAAACTTGTGAAGGTATCCATAAACTACTCGAGCAAGGGAGTAGTGTGTCCTTATCAAGGACTGTAATCCATAAGACAAAACTATTAGGTACGAACCCCGTCGGGTTGCCCAAGACATAATTGTCATAGGGATATCCAAGGCTTACTCGAGCAAGGCGAGTAAGGTGTCCTTTAGCCACGGACTGGAGTAATCCTTAAGGCAAAACTGTTAGGTACGAACCCCGTCGGGTTCTCCAAGATGTAAATGCCAAAAAGATATCTGAAACTTACTCGAGTGAGGCGAGTAAGGTGTCTAACTTGTAGATTGGAGTAACTACTAAGATTGACCTATTAGGACGAACCCCGTCGGGTTGCCCAAGATGGACAAAATGTAGTAGTATCCACAACGTACTCGAGCGAGCGAGTAGTTTTGCCTTTTCAATAAAGATGGAGTTCCTCATAGTTGACCTGTTAGGATGAACTCCATCGAGTTACCCAAGATGGACAACTGGTAAAGGTATCTAGGACGTACTCGAGCGAGCGAGTAGTTTTGCCTTTACAACAAGGCTGGAGTACCTCATAGCTGACCTGTTAGGATGAACTCCGTCGAGTTACCCAAGATGGACAACTAGTAAAGGTATCCATTCACCTTCTCGAGCTAGGCGAGTAGGTTGTGCCCTTATATTAAGGGAAAGGATGCGGCTTGTATAGTTGTTCTGATGGAGAACTGTGTAAGCTTATCCTAAACTGGTGATGCTGTCAGATTGCATTTAAAGTAGTCGATATGCCAACAAGGGTCCTCGCTTTATTAAAGAAATCTTCTAACACCATTAAACAGCTTGGATCAAGGATAAAACTTGCACAAGTGCTCAATGTTCCAGGAGTTCGGTACCTCATTGCCGTCTGCATCAGTGATTCTGTATGATCCTGGTCTTGTAACCTTGGTTACGATGAATGGACCCTCCCATCTGGAATTTAACTTGTGCAGTCCTGTCTCAATCTGAATCCTGCATAGTACTAGATCTCCATTGTTGAAAGATCTTTGCTGGACATTGCGATCATGGTAGCGTCTGACTCCTTGAAGATATCTAGCCGATTGAGTTAAGGCATTGATTCTGGCCTCTTCGACTGAGTCTAACTCAAGTTGTCGAGCTTCATCTGCTTCTCCTTCTTGATAGGCTTCTACTCTTGGAGATTTCCACATGATATCTGCGGGTAGTATAGCCTCTGATTCATAGGTGAGGAAGAAGGGAGATTGTCCGGTTGCTTTGCTAGGCTGCGTTCGCAGCCCCAGACCACATGGGGTAATTCTTAATCCACTTGCCACCTTTCTTGGTGTTAGCGTCGTAGAGTCTTTTCTTCAAGCCATCGAGTACTAGGCCATTGATATGCTCTACTTGACCATTTGCTCGAGGGTGAGCCACTGAGGCATAATTGACCTCGATGCAAGAGTTGTCGCAGAAATCCCAAAATGACTGAGACGTAAAATTAGAGCCAAGATCTGTCATGATGGTATGAGGAAAACCAAACCGGTGGATGATGTCAGATATGAAATCCACTGCTCGATCTGATGAGATCTTGAAAATAGGCTTGTACTCGATCCACTTGGTGAATTTGTCGACTGCTACAAGCACATGATTGAATCCTCCTGGAGCTACGGTTAATGGTCCGATCATGTCCAAACTCCAACAGGCGAACGGCCATGATGGAGGGATTGTTATTAGGTTGTGTGCTGGAACGTGAGTCCTTTTGCCAAAGAATTGACTGCCTGGGCATCATCTGACAAGGTCTTTTGCATCTGAAACGGCTGTTGGCCAGAAGAATCCTGACCTGTAAGCCTTGCCGACTAGTGTCCTTGACGCGGCGTGGTTTCCGCAAACTCCTTCATGTATCTCCCTGAGGATGTCTTTGCCTTCTTCAAGGGTAACACATTTCATGAGGATGCTAGAAGCAGAGCGCTTGTATAGGTTGTCGCCGATGAGAACGAAACCCTTGCTACGCCTGATGATGCTGGCAGCTTCAGCGCTTTTGTGATCGACATGTGGTGGAAGCTTGAATTCCTTGATGAAGTCGATAAACTGAGTCCGCTAGTCTGCTTCAATCATCAGCACTTCTCTGACTGTGGCTGGGGCCTTCGTGTCAGTAGCTTGTTGGCTTTGTTCCTTGACTGATGGGTGGTGAAGTTCATGGATGAAAACTCCTGGTGGAACAACTGTTCGAGTGGACCCAAGTTTGGAGAGGACATCAGCTCCCACGTTGTTGTTGCGATCGATGTGGTGGATCTCCAATCCTGAGAACTTGTTTTCAAGCTTTCTTATTTCTGCAATGTATGCATCCATTGTATCCTTGTTGATGTCCCATTCTTTATTGACTTGTTGAACGACGAGTAGTGAATCGCCATGAACAAGTAGTCGCTTGATGCCGAGAGATACTGCTAGCCGGAGGCCGTGTAGCAATGCCTCATATTCAGCTTCATTGTTGGAGACCTTGAACAGAATTTGGAACACATACTTCAATTGTTATCCCTTGGGGAAGATGAACAAAACTCCTGCGCCGCCTCCGTCGATCTTGAGTGAGTCGTCGAAGTACATCACCCAATGTTCTGGAACATTCTGGGGTGCTGGAATTTGATTTTCCCGCCATTCAGCCAAGAAGTCGACTAGTGCCTGTGACTTGATTGCTGTTCATGGCTTGAAGTTGATTTCCAAGGCTCCCAGTTCAACTGCCCACTTTGAGATTCGTCCAGTGGCATCCCGATTGTGGAGTATATCCCCCAATGGGAAGTCAGTTATGACTGAGATCTTATATTCGTCGAAGTAATGCCGGAGCTTCCTTGAGGTGATTAGAATTCCATACAGAAGTTTCTGAATTAATGGGTATCTAACCATTGATTCAGAGAGTACTTCGCTGATGAAATAGACTAGTCTCTGAAAACCGTAACCGTGGCCTTCCTCCGGTCGTTCGACTACTATCGCCGTACTGACTATGTGGGTAGTCGCAGCGATGTAGAGGAGTAATTCCTCGCTAGGTAGTGGGGCAGTTAGAATCGGCGGTGACTGGAGATGATGTTTGAGACTCTCGAGTGCTTCCGCGGCTTCTGTAGTCCACTCGAATTTGTCTTGTCGCTTTAGGAGTTTGAAGAAGGGTAATCCCCGTTCGCCAAGCCTGGACAAGAATTGATTCAAGGCTGCCATGCAGCCTGTAAGCTTCTGGACGTCCTTGATGGTGGCTGGAGCGTCCATGTCCATGATGGCATTGATCTTCTCTAGGTTAGCCTCAATTCCTCGGTTACTGAGGATGAATCCGAGTAGTTTTCCAGAGGGTACACTGAAGACGCACTTGGTTGGGTTGAGCTTCCAGCGGAATTTTCGGAGGCTGTTGAAGGTCTCTTCCATGTCAGTAATGAATTGATCCTGGGTCTTCGTTTTGACAACGACGTCATCAACATAGGCTTCAACATTGCGATGTAGCTGATCGGAGAAGCACAGCTGTATCGCACGATGGTAGGTGGCGCCAGCGTTCTTCAACCCAAAGGACATGGTCTTGTAGGCGTATGCCCCGTAAGGGGTGATGAAGGCCGTCTTGATTTGGTCTTCTTCTTTTAGGGCGATCTGATGATACCTTGAGTAGCAGCCGAGGAAAGATAACAGGACACATCCTGCTATTGAGTCAATTACTTGATCAATGTGTGGTAGCCCGAAAGGATCCTTTGGGCAATGCTTGTTTAGATCAGTGTAGTCGACGCACATCCTCCACTCATTGTTGTTTTTCTTCTGGACGAGTACAGGGTTGGCCAACCAATCAGGATGGTAGACTTCTTTGATGAACCCTGCTGTGAGTAGTTTTGACAGCTCTTTCTTGATAGCTTCATGCTTGTCCGGTGAGAACCGCCGCAACCGTTGCTTCATTGGTATGGCTTTAGAGTCGACTTTTAAGGCATGCTCGATCAACTCCTTGGGCACCCCTGGCATATCTGCTGGTTTCCACGCGAATACGTCTCGGTTGGCCCTAAGGAAGTTGACGAGCTCGAGTTCCTATTTGTCACCCAGTCCTGCTCTGATGATGGCTGTTTTGGAGTCGTCTCCCTCTTGCAACTGGATAGTCTTGGTGCCTACGTCACCGGTTGGTTTAATTGATGGATGACTTGGCTTCTTGGAAGGTATCGAGTCCTTGAGTGAGAGTTCTTTGGCAGCGGCAAGTATTTCACTGACAGAGCTAGGAACCCGGATAGTGGAGGCATGATCTATTGCTTCCTTGTCACACTCAAAAGACTTGAGGAGGTCTCCACGTAATGAAAGGACTCCTGTGTTGCCTGGCATCTTGAGGAGCAGGTAAACATAGTGCGGTATTGCCATGAACTTGGCTAGTGCAGGTCTGTAACACCCGATTTACAAAAGGACATAAACCGAGCAATCATATACGTGCTAGGATCAAGTCACACGTATATATAAAAGAATGAACAATATATCACAGCACATATCACGTAAAAAGATATAATAAAGCGAGTACGAATGTTATTTGTTACATGAATGACAAAAATGTCTAATACAACGGAAGCGTAAAAATATATACGTAAACTCTCGTCGAAGCTGGGCACCACAGGGACGTCGACTGGGAGATGAACGCCTAGAAGTCCTCATACTCCTGGTAGCTCCGGGTGAACTCCTCCGCGACGCCGGGAACTGAGCAGCAGTAGGGTGTCCCCAAATAGAACAAGAGGAAAAGAGTAGAGTAGGCAAGAGTGAGTACACAACTTGTACTCAACATGTATAACACAAACTACGAGGCTCTAAGGTTGGCTGACTCAACTGCATTAGCTTTTAATCTTCACAAAATTTTATTAAAGCTAATTACTACAAGTGGATGAATTACCATAAACCCAGTTACATAGAAATTAATCAGAATTAATTATGAACTACTGAGAACCAAACCAAACCAAACCACCCGGGGAACCCCCCTAATCAAAGGAAGATAACCCCACTAATCAAAAGGAGGATCTGGGCTGCTCAAGACCGTGAGCACGGCTAGTATACCAGTTTTACACTCTGCAGAGGTTGCACATCTTTACCCACAAGTCATGAGCTACGCTAGTTGTTCATCACACTTCCTTAGGTGAGATGGCTAGCAAGCACACTACAAGGCCATTACAAAGAATCTCGTTGGTAAGGCGTAACCGCAAAGAGTTGGATCAGCGACAATGGGACCCACTATTGGCGCTCCTTAATAATCCATTTTATCCCCTGTTTAACTTTGATAATGGCATGAATTTAATATCAAAATCACTAACCATCCTAACCTCGGCCCGATTATTGGTCGTTTTCACATTTGCACATATATTTTGGAGGTACTTCGTTTTTGCAGGTTTTTGACCAATTTTGGAGCATGAAATGACGAGGCCCATGATCACGCAATAACACAAAGAAAGACAAAGGCCAAAGCCCAAACAAAGGACCAAAGGCCATGACGACTAGAAGCTCGTTCATGCACATCCACCCTCCAATGAAGCCCAAAGGACAAAGCCCACAAGATGAGATCGAGATACTTCGGGGCTAAGCAAAGCAAATAGAGATTTAACGAAGGATTCTCCATCCTATCCTTTCCCATGAAGAAATCTCGAAGATAATGACGTCCAACGGGGTGCAATCATGAAAGGTATAAACTCCAGAAGACTCGAGAAGACTTGGGAGAAAGGAGGACGCGAGGCGGTGAGAAAATGGGCTAGGACAGCTGGCCAGGGCCCATTGAGTCGGTCGGCCCAGGCCCTTTTCGGGGAGTCTGGGCCTCCCCTTCGACCTAGGGTTTCCTGAGGCTATTTAAAGACCCCTCCCCTAGGCTTACGCAGAGATCAATTCAGGAGACGACGCCAAGGAGCAGAGAAGATAGAGGGACACCTTTCGGAGAGCCGAGGGTCATGCTAGTTGTCTAGGGGCTTCCCTAGCCGACGTGGGAACCTTGCAAGGAAGACCACATCGGAGTTCTGGAGCTAGGATCATCAAGATCAAGGTAGGGTCCCAGTTGTGATCTTGTGATGTATAATCATTCATGGTGAAGTTACTTGTGATTCCGAATCTTTAGCGACCATGTTCTCTCTTTCGATTTCGTTCTTTTCTTTGGGTTTGCTTCATCCTAGATCTATTATCGAGATAGATTGCTTAGCATGATCTTGTAGTCATGGTGGCTAGAGGTTCATGGTGGAACTACCAAAGGGGGTTCGACTTGCTTCTGGGTACTTTTGTCCAAAGGGGGGCGTCGTGACAGGGCGTTGCTTTAGTAGATGGGGTATCGAAGGATCGGATTGGAGATTTTGGGTTTAAAGATGCTTTTCATTGAGATTCACATCTGTCTTGCTTCACTACATCTGGCTTGATCTACAACATATGCATGATCTAGGTGATCTAGATTGGTTATCTCTAACTTTCTCTTGCTACCTTCGGTGTTTGCTGTTTTTAGTAGATTAGATTCGTTTTACATCACCTCAACACAAAGGATTCTCTATGTTAGTAGATTGTTTCTTGTATCTTTGGTTCCGTGGATTGATAAAACTTGGGGGAATACTCTAAGGGAAAAGCTACACGATCCCATGCGCTTGCAGTATATAAATTGGGGCGCTAAGGAGCGTCAACAAGCTTTTCTAGCACCGTTGCCGGGGAACCATCGATTTAAGATCCAATCTCACTTGCATTCGTAAATATTTCTTTTTCTTAATTCTTCTTTTTGATTTTTTTAGATCTCTTATTTTTTGTGCTAACTAAAAAAACGGATCTATTCCACGAAAATCAATCTAATCTAGAGTTTGCTTTATTTTGCTTTATTTTTCTTTTATTTTAGATCTTGTATATTCATCTTTTAGATCTCGTATATTTTTCTTTTCACTAACCCCTAACAGGAGATGGACGGGAGCCTCTCCAACAAACCCGAAAATTTTGTGGATGATCCAGAAAAAATTTACAGGCAAAGGAGACGAGAAGCACGATCAAGGAAGCTGGAACTAGTAGATCCAAAAGAAGAAGTCGCCGGTTCATCGTCTTCACCTCAAGCGACTCCACCAACAAGTCCAAAGGAGGCGCCACTTCACCGAGGGATGGCGCTACCGGAGCAGGAGCGTATGATCAGAGAGCTATGCACTCCGGACATTTGGGACTTGCCGATCCAAAATCTCGACAACATCGGAGTTCCATTCGAGATCAAGACTTCAATCATAAGGATGGTGCAAAGCTCGCCCTTCACTGGAAAAGAAGACGCTAATCTACATCTCCAAGCGTTCCTCCAACTATGCCGCACCTTCGACATGCAAGGGATGACTCAAGATCAAATGAGAGTGAGGCTCTTTCCGTTCTCTCTACTTGGGAGAGCGCTTGTAACACCCGGTTTATAAAAGGACATAAACCGAGCAAACATATACGTGCCAGGATCAAGTCACACATATATACAACAGAATGAACAATATATCATAGCACATATCATGTAAAAAGATATAATAAAGGGAATACGAATGTTATTTATTACATTAATGACAAAATGTCTGATACAGTGGAAGCGTAAAAACATATACGAGAAACTCTCGGAAGCAGGGCGCCACAGGGACGTCGACTGGGAGACGAACGCCTAGAAGTCCTCGTACTCCTGGTAGCTCCGGGTGAACTCCCTCGCGTCGGCAGGAACTGAGTAGCAGTAGAGTATCCCCAAAAAGGACAAGAGGAAAAGGAGTAGAGGGGGCAAGTGTGAGTACACAACTTGTACTCAACAAGTATAACACAAACTATGAGGCTCTAAGGTTGGCTGACTTAACTGCATTAGCTTTTAATCTTGGCAAAATTTTATTAAAGCTATTTACTACAAGTTGATGAGTTACCATACCCCAGTTACATAGTAATTAATCAGAATTAATTATGATACTACTGAGAACCAAACCAAACCAACCACCCGAGGAACCCCCTAATCAAAGGAAGATAGCCCCACTAATCAAAAGGAGGATCTGGGCCGCTCATGCCCATGAGCACGGCTAGTATACCAGTTTTACAGTCTGCAGAGGTTGCACATCTTTACCCATAAGTCGTGAGCTACGCTAGTTGTTCATCACATTTCCGTAGGTGAGATGGCTAGCAAGCACACTACAAGGCCTTTACAAAGAATCTCGTTTGTAAGGAGTAACCACGAGGGTGGATCGGCGACGATGGGGCCCACCTCACAGGGGTACATGACACAGGTGCACAGACCAAGCCAGAGGAGTAGGGACCATTGAAGCTTACCTCCCCTGCCCCGCAGGTAAGTTACTCCAAACCAAAAAGACCTAATTATTATGCCAAGACCATCCCATTCCAGTCTTGTGGTAGCGCTGTTGTCCCAGGTTGTCGCTATATGAACCGGTCCTTATGGAGAGTGGCCAACCAAGCACTAAGCACCGTGCTGGCCCCCTAAATCATGTTTCTATAAAAACCAATTTTTAACGAGACGTGAGCCACTCAAACGGGCCACTCCGAGAATTAAGTTGCATATACCATTAATCAAATTAATTAAAAAGGACCAAGTGTGTTATAGCGTGAAACCTAGCACAACTAACCAAAATGTAGCCCAAGGGATATATAAAGGATATAAAGTGGCTAGGAAAATACTTATAGGCATACAGTATTAAAATGCAGTATGAAAATGTATTTAACGTGATAGGTGTTGTTCATGTTATACTTGCCTTCCTCAAAGTTCTTCTGCTGCTCAAACTGCTCTGAAGATGGCTCCTGTTACTCCTCAGATGGATCAATGTCTACTCACGATCGCAACGCCAAAACAAGTCCAGCACATACACATACATGCAAACAAAGGCAATCACTAAGAAACAGTATAACAATACATAAAAACAGCAAACAAAACTAAGCTAGAACTATTCTACGCATTGCAACGATCGCGTGGGCATAAAGAACACCTAAAACGGAGCTAGAACGCGAAAACAACGCTAAAAACAAGATCCAGGGGCTAAACTGTGAGAAAACTAAAAGTTCTAGGGGTTCTGTGCAAAAACCGAGGACTTAAATGTAATTAAAGGATAGATCTAGGGTCTAACATGCAAAAACAGCAGGTCTGGATGGCGGGTTCCATTTTAAAGGAACTCAGGGTCTAAAACATAAAAGCAGGGGCGGTTTTGGAATTTCTTTTCAACTGACAAGGACTGCGGGTTCATTCGATGGAAACCCGGGGGCTCTTTAGAAAAAAGCCATGGCAAAGGGGTATGCGGCTTCTAATCTGATCTGTCCACGCGGGATCGGGCGGCCAGAGGCGCACTGAGGCGTGGGCGGCGGCGCTGTGCTGCTGATCTTACGCCGGCGGCGAGCGGAG
This sequence comes from Panicum virgatum, assembly GCF_016808335.1. Lineage (NCBI taxonomy): Eukaryota > Viridiplantae > Streptophyta > Magnoliopsida > Poales > Poaceae > Panicum > Panicum virgatum. The sequence continues at coordinate 14,563,973 of NC_053142.1, read as the reverse complement.
GCGGCGGACGTTCGCCGGAGTTAGCCGATCTTGGTCGTCCGGGCTCGGTTCTGGACGAGGGTTGGCCTGGGTGGGAGTATGCGCAAGGGAGTACCATTCTGGGCACTCAAGGGAGTGGGTCAGAGCCCGGGTGGGCCGTGCCGTGGTGAGGGGCGGCCCTAGGTCGCCGGTGAGCCGCGATAACGCGGTTCCGGCCCCTGATTTGGGTCAGGCTTTGCTACTGGGAGCAACAACGCAGCACGGTGAACTACCCTGGTGTCTAACATGGGCCACGGCACAGCAGGGCGGCGGGTCGACCACGGCGTGGTGGCACTACCAAACAACGGCGAGGAATCCTCGCACGCGCAGAGGGAGAAGAAAAGGGGAAAGGGGCACGGCGTGGTCATTACCCCCACGTGAAGCGGTAGCCGTCCACAGAAGTCAAGGATCGGCGGTGTAGGTGCGGAATTGCGGTGGCGCAGAGGTGGCTCGACGAAGCTCCTCCACTAGAATCCCCGTGTGCAGCGGGGCCAGGGTCGGGGAAGGATAGCTCGGCGAGGATCATGGGCCCACGGCGGAGCTCCTGGGTCAGTTTGTGGTGCCGGAGGCGTGGTGGAACACCGAATACACAGCGGCGCAGAGGCCTCTTCGCGGTGGAGCAGAGTGGCGGGGTGGATCTCGGCTCGGGGTGGCACTAGAGAGGAATGTGTGGTGCACTGGGGTCGCAGGGGAGGTTTAAAGAAGGTGGGACGGTGATTGCGGCGCTGGGCTGCGGGAAAGGGATCCCGGCGGGCTCGCCGGTGATCTCGGGTGCGAGGTAGCTGGAGAAGCTGCAGGTGGGGCCAGGCTGTCAGACTCTGGGAAAGAAAGGAAGGGCGCGGGTGTGCGCTACCCGCTGCTGGAGGCGCAGCTAACAAGCGGGCCCGCCCTGTCAGTCGGGGGCGCGCGTCGCGGGCGAGTGGGCGCACGGGAGCGCGGGTGCTGGGCTGCGGGAGCGCGCAGAGAGAGGGAGCTGGGCCGCGGCGTGTGGGCCGGTGTGGGGGAGAAAGGGCTGAGCGGGAAAGGGAAGGAGTGGGAGCGGGCTGGGCCGCCGGGGTTTGGAGGTGGGCCGGTGCGGGAGAGAGGAAGAGGAGGAATGGGCCGTCCGGGTTTGAGCTTGGGTTTTCTAATTCCTTTCCTTCTCTATTTCTATTTTTCTCTTCCAAACTACACAAATCTATTTTGAATTCAAATAAACTTTGAACTCAACTCCTATGCACTCAAACAAAATAAAGCCATGCACCAGCATGAATGCACAAACAATTTGAACCTAAGATAAATTTTAATTACTTTATGAAGAAAAAATAAATTATAAATGCAAGGCTAAGCAAATTAAATCCTAGAAAATTAAATAAAGCCAATTAAATTTATTATTAATTACTAAAATTTAAATTAGGGTGTTACAGCGCTGCAATGGTTTCATTCTCTACCGGCACACACGGTGCAAAATTGGGAGTCCTTGATCAAGGAGTTCTTGACGAAGTTCTACTCGCCGAGCAAGACCCAAATTTTGCGCAACAAGATTGCTACATTCGCGCAAGCCCCGACGGAGACTATTGCGGAAGCCTATGAGCCCTTCAAGAACTACATCCGCGCCGTACCTCATCACAAGTTCTCAAGGGAAGATGTGGTCCAGAAGTTCTATCAAGGCCTCACTACTGCATCAAGGGGGATTATTGACGCATCGGCAGGAGGATCGATCATTGAGCTCACGCCGACTCAAGTTTTCAAGCTATTCAAGAAGGTGGCGAACAATGATGCATGGGCATCATCGGGGCGCCTACAACCACTCCAAGTTGTGGGCACCGCGAAGAGTGTATTGCAAGTGGAACGTGAAGAAGTGCTAGAAGGGAAGATCGACTCACTCATGAGAAGGTTGGAGAAGATGGAAGTGGAAAAGAGAGAAGCCCAAGCTATTGATTTGAAGGCGGCTGAAGCAAGGTCTACATGTGAAGAATGTGGAGAGTACGGCCATGTCCAAAAGAATTGCCCGGAGGGAGCCAAGATGCTCGACTACATGAAGAAGGGAGAATGGATCCCGCAACCCAACTTCTGCTATGGGCAAGGTAGACCTCAATTTAATGCAAGCTCTTCCATTCAAAACTCTGTGCCTCTTCGTATACAATTGAAGGAGTTCATGGAGGAGCAAGGCAAGATCAACAAGGACACCGTCACCAAGTTCAAGGCTATGGACAAGATCTTGGAGAACATTGATGGCAAGGTGACGGAGGTCGGGAGCTCTAACCTTCAAGTACTCAACATGATGAAGATGCTAGAAACACAAGTCGCCCAGCTCGCCGGACGCTTATCTAGCAACGAAGGAAAATTGCCCGGGCAACCTCAAGGTCCGGAGACGGCAAAGGCAATTCAAACACGCTCGGGAAAGGAGACCGAAGAACCCGAACATGCGGCGGGAGCAAAGAAGCCTAAGCCAAGAGTTAAAGTGGAGACCATCATCAAGGAGAAGGCGCCTACTCCTACGCCAGAGATAGTCACCAAAGAGCCGGAGTTTGAAATAGATGCTATAGACACCAAGATTCTATCGCCAAGGCCACAATACCGCAAAGGTAAACATGAAGATGAGGAATTCAACAAATTTGTTGACATGGTACGCAGGTTCAGCATCAACATGCCGCTCTTGGACGCTCTACAAGTTCCAACATATTCTCGCTACTTCAAAGACATCATGGGAAACAAGCGCGAGATACCGCCAAGCACCGTCAAGCTAACTGAGGAGTGTAGCGCGGCAATTGCTAATGAAGCTCCTGAGAAGAAGAGGGACCCCAGATGTCCTACCATCCCGTATTCCATTGGATCTCTTATGTTCGAAAGTGCACTTTGTGATCTCAGCGCAAGTGTGAGCGTCATGCCAAAGAACGTGTTCGAGAAGCTAAGCTTAACGGAGCCGGAACCCACCGCCATGTGCCTAGAGTTAGCGGACAATTCCGTTCGCTATCCTTTAGTAATCGCCGAAGACGTGCCCGTGAAGATTGGAGAACACTTAGACCCCATTGACTTTGTGATTCTCGATATGGAGAAGGGAGCAAAGTGCCTCTCATACTTGGGAGGCCTTTCCTCAAGACAGCAAGGGCGAACATCGACGTTGGCAACGTGGAGATCAAGTTCGACATCAATGGCACCACGAGCGAGTTCAAGTTTCATCCACGCCTCGAGGTATGCAACATGATCAATGTCAAATATGTTCTGCCTCACCGCCGTGTCACAGAGGAGAAGCTAAAGAAAGAAGAGGAGTCGAACAAGAAGGAAGCGAAGAAGGAGAAAGAAGTCATCGCATCCATCGCGACAAAGAAGATCACTGCACCCGTCAAGATAGAAGCTAGAAGCACGCCTGTGAAGACCAAAAAGATGACTAACCTGGAAGACAAACCCGCACCAAGGATCATGTGGAAGTGGGTACCCAAGACTGCAGTGCCATCATCGAGCGTTGGTCCGAAGTGAAGAAGAAGAAAGTCTAGCTATAGACTATAAACGAAGCGCTTTGCGGGAGGCAATCTGTTCGTCGAGTCAAGAATAAAGCTGCCGGGAGTTCAACCCGTTCGTCGATTCAAGAATAAGCTGCCGGGAGGACAACCCGCGAGAGATTTGGGTAAGTGAGTCAAGAATTTTGCTACGCAAGAACATGATAAACTTTTGAACAATTGGTCGTTCGGTCGAACAATTCGATTTGGATTTTATTCGCTCAGTCATTTCGATGTTGTTTCTTATTTTAAACCAATGACATGAGCCATCCTATGATTTATTTTCCTCTTCTTGAGAAAGCCACATCCAAAATTCCATACCTATTTTTGGTGACCGTCCTCTCCATGACGGCCGGACCAAGTTGAGATAAAAGACACGAGTAAAGCCGCGCTTTGTTTATATTATTTAAATTCTTGATGCGTAGGCTTGCTCAAACATAGAGAGAATTTTCAATTTCATTATCATAGGACTAGAATTTTCCTAACTTTAATTGTTCCCATTTTCAAAAAATTCTCTCATTTTGTCAAAAATTAGAACCTAAACCCAAGACCCACGGTTGAATTCGAGATTGTTCGTTATCAATTCATGAAAGTGAACGGTTCCGGTGCAACCAAAATTAATGTAGTCAGAAAATATTTTTCGACTTACAAATGTAAAGATGTTTTGATTCCCCTCTAATTATTCATTTAAGCTCATTGCATGCTTTGAGTTAATTCTGAAATTTCGAAGTTAGAGGAGGATTCAACATCTAAGCATGATTTGGAGAGGGTTTATGTGCTTGATTAACATCTATTGATCAAAGTGAGTTCACGGGAAGGAATTGTGCTCTCTACCTACCACCACACGCAAATGATCCAATGAAGGGAGCAGCCATGCATGGGAAGGACATGAAATTTTCAGCAAAGATGGCACCATGTGATGAATGATGAAGTATGTGACAAAGTGAATGACACAAAGTGAAGAAATAATGTTGCAAGTGGACAACAAGGACGAGGAAGGAGTGGTGCATGAGTTTTGGACGGTGCAAAGCATAAAAGATGTACTGGACAGAGGCAAGAAATTACACCAGGAAGTCACCAGAGAAAGATGAAGTGGAGGAGGGCCAGGAACACCCTAGGCCGGCCGGCCTGGCCACTTTTTTAGTCCCCTGGTGCTCCCCTTTCACAGGTATGCTCCTCACTTAATTCATTGTTCGTGTTCTTCAAGTTCTTCACCCAGAAACATAAGCTAGAGCTCTGAAAAATTCGTCCGCCAAAATCAACTCCAAAAATCTCAGAAAATTCACCACAAATCCTAGTTTGCTCCACTCTTCGATATATTGTTCTCCCACCTGCAAGAAACCCCCGATGTGTTTGTTTTTGAGTGTGTGCAGCAAAGAGTCACCATGAGTGGCTTCATGAAGTTCGTCATCGGGAGGAGAAGGACGCGTTCATCAACACCCGACGCATCGGCAAGTTCTTCGCGGAGGCACTTGGTCTCCGGGTCTCCGTGGAGCATGGAGGAAGACAACCCTCACCGAGTAGCAACATGTTGCTCCTTGGTGGGATGAGAGACCCAAGAAGCTCCTCCATGAGATTCACCAAAGGGATGCCACCTCCTCCATGGCGTTCGACAAGGTCATCCGCACCACCACCATACAAGCCCAAGCATTCCGAATATGGGTTTACCATCTTGTCAATGGAAGAAGAAGAAAGGCTCAAGTTCATGTAGGGAAGGCTGCGAGCAAAATATGATTTTGATGATGAAGCATTGGAGAAGTTGGGATTCCATCATGACATCTACTAGCTCTTGGAGAACATCGGTTGGAGGTTATTTTCCGACGGTGTTACGGTAGACATGCAAGAAGAAGTGGCTTTGGAGATGTTCATGACACTAGAGAAAATAACAGAGGTGGTGGATGATGAAGAAGTGTCATGTCTGAAATTTCGGCTCAAGAATGAAGAAAAAGTCATCACCTATGTAGAAATAGGGAGTTTGCACGGGTTCAAAAGCAATGCAAATGAAATGGTGGAAGTCGAAGATAGAGAGCTCGATGAGTTTTGGATGAAGATAGCAAAAGATATCAATCGCCAAAGGAAGAATATAAGTAATGTGATCCTCCAAATATTCCACTCTTGGGTGAGCAAAAGAATTCTCGGGAGGATGAGAGAATCAAAGGTCACCGACCAAGAACTGAATTGGATGTATGCAGCATTGGTGAAGAAGCAAGTGATTGATCCCACCTACATCATTGTTGAAAGATGGATTTGTGAAGCATGATCCGGCACGGAGAAGTTGGTTCGGGGTGTTATCTTACACTAATAGCCCGGGCCATGAATCCGGGGTTAGTGGTGATCCAAAAATATTATGTCCCGGGAAGAGATATAGGGATTGAACATTTGAGGCAAGGCCATTATATCGGAGGGGATGAAAAGAAGGGATTCACTATTTCCGAGATGGATATTTTCCTCCCCGATCAAAGGCTTAAATTATTCGCAAGAGGAAGGACCGATTGGCGAGTTGAAAACATTGGCGCAAAAGTGAAGACAACAAAAAGAGGAAGGTTGATTGAAGAAACATCGGAGTCGGCCCAACAAGAAAATTTAGAAGTAAAGCTTCCACCACCAAGTTCCGCTTATTGGAGGAATGAATTTCAAGGTGCATCAAGTGGACAAGGACACCCGCAAGGATGGACGAGTCAATGGGAAGGAAACCAAGATCAAGCATGGGGGCATGGGATGGCGGCGCCTCCACCGGTGTACCCGGCGCCCCCACCAATTAGCAACTATGGCTACCCACCCCCATCATACCAAGGAGAGATGCCCGACCCGTCATTTGGAGCACAATTTTTTGACATCCCTCAACCGGAACAAGGAATGAGAATCATGGGTGCCTATGCAAGAAGAAATATGGAAGACATAGACGCCATCCGGAGTCACACAAGCCAACTAGAAGATGGAACCGCGGGAATTGCATATCAAATGGGACTTCTAGGCTTAGCGGCACCGGAACAATTTAATGGAGGAGCATTTCAACAATATTATGACCAAGGATACAATGCAAGAGGCAATCAAGGAGAGTGATCGATGACAAGACCATGAATAAAATGCTCGCACGTGTGGTTTGGATTTTTCTATTTCTTTTCATTTATTTTCAGCATGTGTGCAAGCTTGTGTGTGCGTAGCAATTTTCTGTTTTATTTATTTCAGCATGTGTGCAATTTGCTTTCTTTTGCTTTCATCACCATAATAAATAAATGCATCACCCACGCTTTAATGTTATGGTTAGTAATGATGATAGAAAGTTTGTGCCATGTTAAAATATGATGATCGTTGCCGCCTTGTCTACTTTCTTGTGCTTGGTTTATGCATGTTTAAACTAATGCTCTCCCTAACATGATCAGAAAAATTAATTAAATGCTAGATAATTCAATTGTGGAGGTTATGATATATTAAGACCCACATCTTTCTATTCTTGCTCTCTTACTTAAGCTTGTCAAGGAAAATTTAATTCGGATTTAATTTTGAGCTAACCTTGTAAATGATACCTTTTGCAATTGCTCTACCCTTCTAAAAGCCTAAATGTTATATCAGGACAAACCATAGAGCAAGATTTATTTTCAGGTGAATTAATTCAAGAAATATCTTCTTTGGTACGGGACTAAGAAGCTGACCATTCCGTATTTTTGTGTACCTCTCTTTTGCTAGCTATTCTATCCATGCATTGTGAGTTTCTATACCGGGAACATCGCAAACCTCGCTGGATATCCACCCTTAACCAAAAATATCTTTTTGTGAAACACCTCCTTGACCACAACCTATATATTGAGTATATATTGTTATTTCGACGGCAAAACAATGGAATCAAGAGCAAAATTCAGTAAAACATAAGTTTGGGAAGCATCAAAGAGTTCACAGCAGAAAAATCCGAAGAAGTGGCGGCCTACAGGCAGTAGGCCAGCCGGCCCAACACCCCTAGGCCGGCCGGCTTGGGCCTTTTCCTCCTCTGTTGGCTTCAATCTTTTATGAGGAGATGCCCCATTGACTTTCAAAGTTGAGTCCAGAGAATTGATATGAGTTGTGTGCACTCACTCCATCAGATTATCATCACTTCATTGCTTGAGGACAAGCAAACGTTCAAGCATGGGGGGGGAGGTGGAGTAAGTGCATTGTATTGCCAACGGTTCTGAGGAGCAAAAAGAAAGAAAAGAAAATAAAAAAAAGAAAATAAAAAGAAAAGAAAAAAAATGATGATGAAAAGCTCCTCGGTTCCGCTTGCTTCATTAAACTCCAAGTACTTTGAAGATTATTCTATACTCAATTATTCCAACCATGTGCAATCCGATAACAAGGACTTCAGTTGTGCCTTGGGATCAACCATTGCCATTTGCACATGTCCACCATCTAAAGTGTGTGTTCCATTCTCTCCCTCTCCACAAAGAAATTATTTTCCAATGGTCTTTTCGACGAGTCTCGGTAAATCCATAAGAAGTATTTCTTGTTTTGATAATATCTTGATTATAATATCTTTTGTTAGGACTAACCTTTCCAGAGCTCCAGATAAAGCCTCACACATATATATGAGAGAAAGAAAGGAGAAAGTTCTAGCAAGTTTGAGAGACAAGATGAGCTGAGAGTTTCCATGAGCAAATTGCAATGAGGTTTAAATTATTGATCTTGGTTTAGCATTATTGATGGAACTTACTTTCTTAATTTTGAGACTTGTTTAATTTTGAGAGCATGTGTTTAATAATTGTGGTGAAGCATTTAACTTGTATCTACCTTCCACATTGAAAAAGCAGGTTACAACTTGAACTGTTAACTGCAAAATATTTTTGGGAGCATTGTGTTTTCTCATGTATGATCAAGTGCAGGGATTGGACACTGAAAGGCAATACTGATTTTTATCAAAGACTTACTCGAGGACGAGCAAGGTTTAAGCATGGGGGGAATGTTGGCGCTCCTTAAGTATCCATTTTATCCCCTGTTTAACTTTGATAATGGCATGAATTTAATATCAAAATCACTAACCATCCTAACCTCGGCCCGATTATTGGTCGTTTTCACATTTGCACATATATTTTGGAGGTACTTCGTTTTTGCAGGTTTTTGACCAATTTTGGAGCATGAAATGACGAGGCCCATGATCACGCAATAACACAAAGAAAGACAAAGGCCAAAGCCCAAACAAAGGACCAAAGGCCATGACGACTAGAAGCTCGTTCATGCACATCCACCCTCCAATGAAGCCCAATGGACAAAGCCCGCAAGATGAGATCGAGATACTTCGGGGCTAAGCAAAGCAAATAGAGATTTAAGGAAGGATTCTCCGTCCTATCCTTTCCCATGAAGAAATCTCGAAGATAATGACGTCCAACGGGGTGCAATCATGAAAGGTATAAACTCCAGAAGACTCGAGAAGACTTGGGGAGATTTTGGGTTTAAAGAGGCTTTTCATTGAGATTCACATCTATCTTACTTCACTTTATCTAGCTGGAACTACAACATATGCATGATCTAGGTGATCTAGATTGGTTATCTCTAACTTTCTCTTGCTACCTTCGGTGTTTGTCGTGTTTTTAGTAGATTAGATTCGTTTTCACCCTCTCACACAAAGGAATCTCTATGCTAGTAGATTGTTTCTTGTCTCTTTGGTTCCGTGGATTGATAAACCTTGGGGGAATACTCTAAGGGAAAAGCTACACGAAACCGTGCGCTTGCGGTATATAAATCGGGGGCGCTAAGGAGCGTCAACAAGCTTTTCTGGCGCCGTTGCCGGGGAACCATCGATTTAAAATCCAATCTTACTTGCATTCATAAATATTTCTTGATTTTTCTTTTTGACCTTTTTAGATCTCTTATTTTTCTGAGCTAACTAAAAAAACAGATCTATTCCATGAAAATCAATCTAATCTAGATTTTGCTTTATTTTTCTTTTATGTTTTAGATCTTGTATATTCATCTTTTAGATCTCGTATATATTTTTCTTTTTCACTAACCCCTAACAGGAGATGGACGGGAGCCTCTCCAACAAACCCGAAAATTTTGTGGATGATCCAGAAAAAATTTACAGGCAAAGGAGACGAGAAGCACGATCAAGGAAGCCGGAACTAGTAGATCCAAAAGTTGAAGCCGACGATTCATCGTCTTCACCTCAAGCAACTCCACCAACAAGTCCAAAGGAGGCGTCACTTCACCAAGGGATGGCGCTACCGGAGCCGGAGCGTACGATCGGAGAGCTATGCACTCCGGACGTTCGGGACTTGCCGATCCAAAATCTCGACAACATCGGAGTCCCGTTCGAGATCAAGACTTCAATCAAAAGGATGGTGCAAAGCTCGCCCTTCGCTGGAAAAGAAGACGCTAATCTACACCTTCAAGCGTTCCTCCAACTATGCCGCACCTTCGACATGCAAGGGATGACTCGAGATCAAATAAGAGCGAGGCTCTTTCCGTTCTCTCTACTTGGGAGAGCGCTGCAATGGTTTCATTCTCTACCACCGCACACGGTGCAAAATTGGCAGTCCTTGATGAAAGAATTCATGACGGAGTTCTACTCGCCGGGCAAGACCCAGATTCTGCGCAACAAGATTGCAACATTCGCGCAAGCCCCGATGGAGACTATTGCGGAAGCCTATGAGCACTTCAACGACTACATCCGTGCCATACCTCATCACAAGTTCTCAAGGGAGGATGTGGTCCAGAAGTTCTATCAAGGCCTCACTACTGCATCAAGGGGGATCATTGACGCATCGGCCGGAGGTTCTATCATTGAGCTCACGCCTACTCAAGTTTTCAAGCTATTCAAGAAGGTGGCGGACAATGACACATGGGCATCATTGGGGCGCCTACAACCACTCCAAGCCGTGGGCGCCGCGAAGAGTGTATTACAAGTGGAATGTGAAGAAGTGCTAGAAGGGAAGATCGACTCGCTCATGAGAAGGTTGCAAAAGATGGAAGTGGAAAAGAGAGAAGCCCAAGCTATCGATTTGAAGGTGGCCGAAGCAAGGTCCACATGTGAAGAATGTGGAGAGTACGACCATGTACAAAAGAATTGCCGGAGGAAGCCAAGATGCTCGACTACATGAAGAAGGGAGAATGGATTCTGCCGACCAACTTCCACTACGGGCAAGGTAGACCCCAATTTAATGCAAGCTCTTCCATTCAAAACTCGGTGCCTCTTCATATACAATTGAAGGAGTTCATGGAAGAGCAAGGCAAGATCAACAAGGACACCGTCACCAAGTTCAAGGCTATGGACAAGATCCTGGAGAACATTGATGGCAAGGTGATAGAGATCGGGAGCTCTAACCTTCAAGTACTCAACATGATGAAGATGCTAGAAACACAAGTAGCCCAGCTCGTCGGACGCCTATCTAGCAACGAAGGAAAATTGCCCGGGCAACCTCAAAGTCTGGAGACGGCTAAGGCAATTCAAACTCGCTCGGGAAAGGAGACCGAAGAACCCGAACATGCAGCAGGAGCAAGGAAGCCTAAGCCAAGAGTTGAAGTGGAAACCATCATCAAGGAGAAGGCATCTACTCCTATGCCAGAGATAGTCACCGAAGAGCCGGAGTTTGAGCTAGATGATATAGACACCAAGATTCTACCGCCAAGGCCACAATACCGCAAAGGTAAACATGAAGATGAGCAATTCAACAAATTTGTTGACATGGTACGCAGGTTGAGTAAAACACCCGGTTTATAAAAGGACATAAACCGAGCAATCATATACGTGCCAGGATCAAGTCACACGTATATACAATAGAATGAATAGTATATCACAGCACATATCACGAATAAGACATAATAAATTGAAATACGAATTTTATTTATTACAATAATGACAAAATGTCTGATACAGCGGAAGTGAAGTACAAATACGATAAAAGAACTCTCCGAAGCTGAGCAGGGCGCCACAGGGACGTCGACTGGGAGACGAACGCCTAGAAGTCCTCGTAGTCCGGTAGCACTGAGCGAACTCCCTCGCGTCGGCAGGAACTGAGCAGCAGTAGCGTATCCAAGAGGAAAAAGTAGAGAAGAGGCAAGGGTGAGTACACAACTTGTACTCAACAAGTATAACACAAACTACGAGGCTCTAGGTTGGCTGACTGACTGCATTAGCTTTTAAGTCTTGGCAAAATTTTATTAAGGCTATTTACTACAAGTTGATGAATTACCTTTAACCCAGTTACATAGTAATTAATCAGAATTAGTTAAGAAACTACTGAGAACCAAACCGAAACCACCAAGGTAACCCCGAGAGACACCCCCTCGTCGGAAGGAGCTAACCCCACTAATCAAAAGGAGGATCTGGGCCGCTCATAACCGTGAGCACGGCTAGTATACCAGTTTTACACTCTACAGAGGCTGCACATCTTTACCCACAAGTCGTGAGCTACGCCAGTTGTTCATCACACTTCCTTAGGTGAGATGACTAGCAAACTCACTACGAGGCCGTTACAAAGGACACGTTGGTAAGGTGTAACCGCTAAGGATTCAGGCAATGCAACGATGGTACCCACCTCGAGGGGTACGCACATCAAGCCTCGTAGCCTGGGCACCATTGAGGCTCGACTCCCCTCTTGCCCCGTTGGTAAGTTACTCCCGAACCAAGATGGCCTAATTAGTAAGCCAAGACCGTCCCATTCCAGTCTTGTGGTAGCGCTGTTGTCCCAGGTTGTCGCTCTATGAACCAGTCCTTATGGAGAGTGGCCAACCAGGCAGTAAGCACCGTGCTGGCCCCCTAAACCATGTTTCTAACAAAAACCAATTTTAACGAGAAGTGAGCCACTCAAGCCACACAGAGTGCCACTCTCAGAATTAAGTTGCATATACCATTAATCAAATTAATTAACAAGGACCATTATGTGTTATAGCGCGGCACCTAGCACAACTAACCAAAATGCAACCCCAAAGGATATATATAAAGGATATAAAGTGGCTAGGAAATCCTTATAGGCATACAGTATTAAATGCAGTATGAAAATGTATTTAAAAGTGGTAGGTTGTTCATGTTACACTTGCCTTCCTCAAAAGTTCTCCTGCTGCTCAACCTGACCTGAAGATGGCTCTTGGCACTGGTACTGATGCTCCTCCGGTAGCTCAACGTCTACTCGTGAACACGTGGCCAAAAACAAGGCACAACAATAAGCATACAAGCAAACACTAACAAAAGCTGAGAAACAGTACATCAATACATAAAAACAGCAAGAAAAACTAAGCTAAAACTATTCTACGCGTTACAACGATCGCGTGGACATAAAGAACGCTTAAAACGGAGCTAGAACGCGAAAACTAGAGCAAAAACAAGGTCTAGGGGTTTTTTTGCAAGAAAAACTAAGTTTCTGGGGTTTTTCTGCAAAAATTGAGGACCTAAACGCAATTATACCTTAACTCTGGGGTCTAACTCGCAAAAGCAACAGGCCTGGACGGCGGGTTCTAATAGGGAAAAGCTCAGGGGGGTCCTTGCAAGTTTCTGGGCCAAACTGTAACTTATTTTGACTTGGTATGGACTGCGGGTTGAATTTGAAAGACAGCAGGGACTCTTTTGTGAAAAGGACGGCGCTGACCGTTATCTTTTCGTTTTGACTTCGGGCCGATCTAATCCGAGCCGTGGATTTGGGATCGGGCGGTCAAGGGGGTTTGGGGGCGCGGGCGGCGGCGCTGCGCTGCTGGCCTTTCGCCGGCGGCGAGCGGAGGCGGCGGGAGTTCGCCGGAGATGGCCGTTCCGGCGCTCCAGGGGGCCATTTGGGTTGCGGTCGGGTGAAAAAGGACGAGCGTGACACGCGTAACTCATTGGAGCACGCAGGGTGGCGGTTCTGTGCTCCGACGAGGCTCGCCGTGGCGAGAGGCGGCCCTGGTTCGCCGGCGTGGCACGGTCGCGCGGTTCCGGCTGAGGTTTGGGTCGGGTTTTGCTACGGGAAGCATCTACGCGGCATGGATAAACTTCACAGGGCCTAGTGCGGGGGGTTCAGCACAGCGGAGTGTGGTCTGGCCATGGCGCGGCGGCAGCGGAGCGCCGGTGGCCGGTGTACTGGCAACAAGGTTGCGCCGTGGGCTACGACGTCTAGCGTAACGGAAGTAGAAGGACGCGTGGGTGCTCACCGCGCCCGTAATTGGACGGGAAAGTGTCACAGCGGGGTTGGCGGTGAGGTTCGGCGGCGCGGCGTGGACCGGCATTCGCGGAGGAGGGCACTGCCGGGGTCGAAGTCGGGGAAGGAGGGCTCGAGGAGGATCCTGGCGCCAAGGAGGAGCTCCTGCGGCGGCTCCTGGTGGCGGAGGTGGCCTGGGTGTGCGGGACCTCGGTGGCGCAGAGGTTCTGCGCGGTGCGGTGGTGGCGCGGCGGCTAGGGCTTGGGGCGGCGCTGATGAGGGGATGGGGAGAAAGGGGGTTTGCGGGGCGGTTTAAAGAGGGGGCCCGAGATCTGGGAGTGCGGGATGGTAGGGGATCGCCGGAGATCACGGCGGGGATTTCGGCGTGGCCGGTGAGCGCGCGGAGGAAGCGGGGAAGAAGAAGCTGCAGGTGGGCCAGGGCTGTCAGTCTCAGAGCGGGCGTGCACTGTCTGCGGGGCGACGGAGCTGCGGCGTGGGACGCTGACTGCTGGGCCTGGCGCGACAGCGGGGACGCGGGCGAGCGCGGGCGTGGGGGGAGGCATCTGACGAGCGGGGCCCGGTGGCAGGCGGGTGAGAGCGGGCGAGCGCGCGCTGAGGGAGCGGCCTGGGCGCCCGGGGGTGCTGATCCGGAGGCTGGGCCGCGCGCGACGCGGGCTGAGCACGGAGGAAAACTGGGCTGCTGTGCTTGGGCCGGGGCGGAGCTGTGCTGGCTGCCTGGGTCGGGCCGAGTGGGAAAAAGGGTGAGGGGTGCGGGGTGGGCCGCCAACTGGGTTTGGGCTAGTTGGGTTGGTGGTTGGCTTTGGGCCGGGTTTCAAGTTGGGTTGGGGTTTTCTATTTTCCTTCTCTTTTCTAATTCTAATTCCCATTTAAACTCAACCAAAACTAGTTGAATTCAAACTTGAATTTGAATTCCACTCTAACACTCAAACAAATAAAAGAGATGCTCCAGCATGAATGCAACAACCATTTTAACCCTAAGATAAATTTTAATTACTTTTGGAACAAGAATTAGATTAATTGCCAAACTAAACACAATAAACCTTAGAAATTTAATTAAAGCCAATTAAATTTATTATTAATTAGGAAAATTAAATTAGGGTGTTACATTGAGCATCAATATGCCGCTCTTGGACGCTCTACAAGTTCCGACGTATTCTCGCTACTTCAAAGACATCATGGGAAACAAGCGCGAGATACCGCCAAGCACTGTCAAGCTAACCGAGGAATGTAGCACGGCAATCGCTAATGAAGCTCCTGAAAAGAAAAGGGACCCCGGATGTCCTACCATCCCATGTTCCATTGGATCTCTTATGTTCAAAAGAGCACTTTATGATCTCGATGCAAGTGTGAGCGTCATGCCAAAGAATGTGTTCGAGAAGCTACGCTTGCCGGAGCCGGAGCCCACTGCCATGTGCCTAGAGTTAGCGGACAATTCCGTTCGCTATCCTTTGGGAATCGCCGAAGACGTGCCCGTGAAGATTGGAGAACACTTAGTCCCCGTTGACTTTGTGATTCTCGATATGGGAGAAGGGAGCAAGGCACCTCTCATACTTGGGAGGCCTTTCCTCAAGACCGCAAGGGCGAACATCGATGTTGGCAAGGGGGAGATAAAGTTCGACATCAATTGCACCACAAGCGAATTCAAATTTTGTCCACGCCTCAAGGTATGCAACATGATCAATGTCAAATATGTTCCGCCTCACCGCCGTGTCACAGAGGAGAAGCCAAAGAAAGAAGAGGAGCCGAACAAGAAGGAAGCGAAGAAGGAGATAGAAGTCATCGCGTTGGATGCGACAAAGAAGATCGTTGCACCCGTCAAGAAGAAAGCTAAAGGCCCGCCTGTGAAGACCAAAAAGATGACTAACGTAGAAGACAAACCCGCACCAAGGATCGTGCGGAAGTGGGTACCCAAGACTGCAGCGAAATCACCGAGCGTTGGTCCGAAGTGAAGAAGAAGAAAGTCTAGCTATAGACTATAAACGAAGCGCTTTGCGGGAGGCAACCCATTCGTCGAGTCAAGAATAAAGCTGCTGGGAGTTCAACCCGTTCGTCGAGTCAAGAATAAGCTGCCGGGAGGACAACCCGCGAAAAGTTTAGGTAAGTGAGTCGAGAATTTTGCTACTCAAGAACATGATATACTTTTGAACAATTGGTAGTTCGGTCAAACAATTCGATTTGGATTTTATTCGCTCAGTCATTCCGATGTTATTTCTTATTTTAAACCAATGACATGAGCCATCCTATGATTTATTTGCCTCTTCTTGAGAAAGCCACATCCAAAATTCCATACCTATTTTTGGCGACCGTCCTGTCCATGACGGCCGGACCAAGTTGAGATAAAACACACGAGTAGAGCCGTGCTATGTTTATATTACTTAAATTCTTGATGTGTAGGTTCGCACAAACATAGAGAGAATTTTCAGTTTCATCACCATAGGACTAGAATTTTCCTAACTTTAATTATTCTCTTTTTCAAAATTCTCTCTCTCATTTTAGCAAAAATTAGAACCTAAACCCAATACCCACGGTTGAATTCAAGATTGTTCACTATCAATTCATGAAAGTGAACGGTTCCGATGCAACCAAAATTAATGTAGTCGGGAAATATTTTTCGACTTACAAATGTAAAGATGTTTCAATTCCCCTCTAATTATTCATTTAAACTCATTGCATGCTTTGAGTCAATTCTGAAATTTCGAAGTTAGAGGAGGATTAAACATCTAAGCATGATTTGGAAAGGGTTTATGTGCTTGATTAACCACCATTGATCAAAGTGAGTTCACGGGAAAGGGTTGTGCTCTCTACCTACCACCACATGCAAATAATTCAAAGGAGGGAGCAGCCATGCATGGGAAGGATAAGTGATTTTCAGCAAAGATGGCACCATGTGATGAATGATTAAGCATGGGACAAGGTGAATGACACAAAGTGGAGAAATAATGTTGCAAGTGGACATCAAAGGCAAAGAAGGAGTGGTTCACATGATTTGGGCGGTGCAAAGCATACAAGATGTACTGGACAGAAGCAAATAATTGCACCAGGAAGCCACCAGAGCAAATTGAAGTGGAGAGGAGCCAGAAATGCCCTAGGCCGGCCAGCCTGGCCCCTATTTATGCCCTCTGGTGCTCCCCTTTGGTAGGTATACTCCTCACTCAGTTCCTTGCTTATGTTCTTCAAGTTCTTCGCCCAGAATCGTTAGTTAGAGCTCTGAAAAAATTCGTCCACCAAAATCTACTCCAAAAATCTCAAAAAATTCACCACAATTCCTAGTTTGTTCCACTCTTCGATATATTGTTCTTCCGCCAGCAAGAAACCCCCGGTGTGCTTGTTTTTGAGTGTGTGCAGCAAGGAGTCACCATGAGTGGCCTCATGAAGTTCATTGCCGGGAGGAGAAGGACGCGTTCATCAACATCCGACGCATCGGCAAGTTCTTCGCGGAGGCACTCGGTTTCTGAGTCTCCGCGGAGCATGGAGGAAGACAACCCCGCACCGAGGAGCGACATGCTGCTCCTTGGTGGGATGAGAGACCTGAGAAGCTCCTCCATGAGATTGACCGAAGGGATGCCACCTCCTCCATGGCATTCGACAAGGTCATCCGCACCACCACCATACAAGCCCAAGAATTCAGAATATGGGTTTATTATCTTGTCGAAGGAAGAAGAAGAAAGGCTCAAGTTCATGAAGGGAAGACTACGAGCAAATTATGATTTTGATGATGAAGCTTGGTGAAGCTGGGATTTCATCATGACATCTATGAGCTATTGGAGAACATCAGTTGGAAGTTATTTTCCGACGGTGTCACGGTTGATATGCAAGAAGAAGTGGCTCTTGAGATGTTCATGACATTAGAAAAATCAACGGAAGTGGTGGATGATGAAGAAGTTCCATGTCTGAAATTTAGGCTCAAGAATGAAGAGAAAGTATCACCTATGGAGAAATAGGAAGCTTGCTCGGATTCAAAAATAATGCATATGAAATGGTGCAAGTTGAAGATGGAGAGCTTGATGAATTTTGGACAAAAATAGCAAAAGATGTCAACCGCCAAAGGAAGAATATAAGTAATGTGACCCTCCAAATATTCCACTCTTGGTTGAGCAAGAGAATTCTCGGGAGGATGAGAGAATCGAAGGTCACCGACCAAGAATTAAATTGGATGTATGCTGCATTGGTGAAGAAGCAAGTAATTGATCCCACCAACATCATGGTTGAAAGGTGGCTTTGTGAAGCATCATCCGGCATGGGAGAAGTTGGTTCGGGGTGTTATCTCACAATGATAGCCCGAGCCATGAATCCGAGGTTACGAGTGATCCAAAAATTTTATGTCCCGGGAAGAGATATTGGGATTGATCGTTTGAGGCAAGGCCATTATATCGGAGGGGATGAAAAGAAGAGATTTACTATTTCTGAGATGGATATTTCCCTCCCCGATCAAAGGCTGAAATTATTTGCAAGAGGGAGGACTGATTGGCGTGTTGAAAATATTGGAAAAAAGGTGAAGAAATCAATAAAAGGAAGGTTAATTGAAGGGACATCGGCATCGGCACAACAAGAAGACTTGGAAGTAAACCTTCCACCGCCAAGTTCTACTTATTGGAGGAATGAATTTCAGGGTGCATCAAGTAGACAGGGATACCCGCAAGGATGGACAAGTCAATGGGAAGGAAGCCAAGAACAAGCATGGGGGCACGCTGCGGCGGCAACCCCACCATTTAGCAACTACGGCTACCCACCCTCGTCATATCAAGGAGAGATGCCCGACCCGTCATTTGGAGCACAATATTTTGACCTCCCTCAACCAAAACAAGGAATGAGAATTATGGGTGCTTATGCGAGAAAAAACATGGAAGATATAGATGCCATCCGGAGGCATACAACCCAACTAGAAGATGGAACTGCGGGAATCGCATATCAAATGGGACTTCTAGGCCTGGCGCCACCGGAACAATTTAATGGAGGAGCATTTCAGCAATATTATGATCAAGGATACAACGCAAGAGCAAATCAAGGAGATTGATCGATGGCATGACCATGAATAAAATGCTCGCACGTGTGGTTTGGATTTTCTATTTCTTTTCATTTATTTTCAGCATATGTGCAAGCTTGTGTGTGCGTAGCAATTTTCTTTTTTATTTATTTCAGCATGTGTGCAATTTGCTTTCTTTTGTTTTCATCACCATGATAAATAAATGCATCACCCACACTTTAATGTTATGGTTAGTAATGATGATAGAAAGTTTGTGCCATGTTAAAATATGATGATCATTGCTGCTTTGTCTACTTTCTTGTGCTTGGTTTATGCATGATTAAACTAATGCTCTCTCTAACATGATCTGAAAATTAATTAAATACTGGCTAATTCAATTGTGGAGGTTATGATAAATTAAGACCCATATCTTTTACTCTTGCTCTCTTACTTAAGCTTGTCAAGGAAAATTTAATTTGGATTTAATTTTGAGCTAACCTTGTCAATGATACCTTTTGCAATTGCTCTACCCTTCTACAAGCCTAAATGATATATCATAACAAACCATAGAGCAAGAATTATTTTCAAGTAAATTAATTCAGGATTTATCTTCTTTGGTACGAGACTAAGAAGCTGACCATTCCGTATTTTTGTGTACCTCTCTTTTGCTAGCCATTCTATCCATGCATTGTGAGTTTCTATACCAGGAACATCGCAAACCTCGCTGGATATCCACCCTTAACCAAAAACATGCCACACGGAGGGTCGCAAGGTGGGCACAAAAGATCGTATGTGGCCACAGCCGATCCACCGCCATGTGGCTTTCAATGTGCTGCCAGATCTGAGCTCGGGTGACCGGGCGGAGCAACCATGCGCATCGCCCGAGGGGCCGGGCGGAGCGGCCGGGTGGAGGGGCTGGACGGAGGGGCCGAGCGGCCGGGCGCTGGAGGGGCGGAGGAGCGGAGGTGCGGCCGGCACCGGAGGGGCGGAGGAGCGGCCGGGCGGAGGGGCGGAGCGGCGGAGGGGCCTGGCGGAGCGGCGTAGGGGCGGAGCGGTCGGGCGGGGTTGGGGGGGGGAGGGAACCGACGTCGATGGATCTGGAGGTCGGCGCGCCGGGGGTGTCGGGGGTGGCACTGTGGCAGAAGCTGGGAGAAGCGTCCCCGACCCAGCTGCTGGTTTTTGGCACTGTGGCGCATTTGGATTCTAAAAACCGGGGCAAAAGTAGCCCTAGGGCTTCCTACCCCATCTGATATGCCGCCGCTGCGAACACGAAGGTGACCGATCCTCCCTTCGTCTCGTGTGCATCTGCCGCTGGTACTTTGCCAGGTGATTCCCTAATAAAATTGTATTTTTGTTCCTTCGGCGAATTTAGAATCGATGAAACCATCTTGTGACCCTTAGTTTGGTGAACTAGATCTGCTATTTGTTGCAGTGGCATGTCTCTATGGTGTTCTCAGGATCACCCAGCGCCCTTAGTTGTGTGCAGCAGTAGGTGCCGGCGGCGGAAGGTTAACGCCGGCGATTCATCCTCATGGGCGTCTCTGCACGAGGATTTGGTGAGCCTAATCGGATGGCGAGTGCAAGCCAGCGACTTTCGTGATTACATCTGCTTCTGAGCTATATGTCCCCACTGGCGGTCCAGCACTACTTGCCCGCGTGGCCGCAGCATCCTTGACCCGCGCTTCTATCCGCACGGGTGGATGCTGCTGCCCGAGGGCCGCGGCCTCTACCCAGGCCACGGTAAGCTCCGTGGCTACGTCGGATTCTTCAACCTGTCAACTGGTGCCTTCGTCCGCGTCAGGCTGCCCCTTTTTAAGGATCACTGCGTCCGCTACTCCGTCGATGGCATCCTCCTGCTGCAGAGGGACCATGACACTGCCATCCGCCTCCTTCACCCCTTCACCGGTGATACCGCAGAGTTCCCACCGCTGGAGACCCTCTTGCCGCAAGTGCGTTGCCGCTCGGAGGGGTCTCGGTGGTACTCTCTTAGAAATATCTGTGGTGCCAGCATCAGCGTGGGTGCAGATGGACTCGTCAGAGTAATGATGCGGCCAAATGACGTGTGGAATATATGTTTTGCTACCTCTGGTGATCAGCAATGGAGGGTCACAACAACCTTGGAGCGCAGCAAGCTTTCTTCTACATTGCCATTCCAAGGAAAGCTTTATGTGTTGCTGTGACCTAATTCAGTGAGAGGTGAGCATGAAGTCATACAGATCGACCTACCCCAGCAGGAAGGTATGGACATTGGCTCTTTATCGGAGCCATCACCAAAGTTGATTGCAAAATTTAAATGGCCAACAAGCGATGAAAGCTATTCATTGTATTACTACCGTCTGATAGAATGCAACTCAGAGATTTTGGTGATTAGCACAAAATGGGATGCAGTTTACTATTCAGTTTACAGGCTAGCTGATCTTATGCTGGGAAGGATTGTCCATGTGACATCCATAGATGGCAGTGCACCCTTCATTGGTAGGAGGTCACTCTGTGTCAGCTCTAAGGTGTTCCCTACCATTGTTCCTGATACCATTGTCATGCGAGAGACCAAAATTTATCTTAGTCAATACCACCTCTGTAATGTCACATTATCACAAGCAACAGACGGAGTAATTGCAGAAGAAAAAGATATTCCAGGTCCTTATAGCATCATGTGCCATATCATAACCTGTTGCTCTCCTTCATACTGGTAGGTGCCCAGTTTTCAATCTTTGTTCTAGTAAACTGCGATTGTTCCTTTCACTTGATCATTTTATTTATGTTGCTATGCAAGCTCACTCCCTCCCTCCCCCTTTCCTCTCTGCTGTAGGAACAAAGGGAAGATATTATGTAAGGAGTTGCCCACATGGAAGGTGAAGAAAAAATTTCGTTATGGGGTGAGTCTCACCTATAGTGCAATGATTCTGTTGTATTTTATTTATGCATATTTAGGTTTTACTGCTGGGGATGCCATATTTCACTAAATAAAAGCTTGCCATTTTTTGCTGAAAGACACAAAAAAACTCATCTTTGCTGCAGAACACAATAAACATGGTTTAATGTCCTCAATGGGTTTTTTTTAAAACATTTACTAGAGGACAATTAATCCTGTGTAGCAGCAAATATACAAAATGTTATATTAGTGTCTAGTAGCAAAGTTTTTTTTTATTGCAGCAAGAGTGACATATTTCACTAAATTCTTCTCTACAAAGGCTCACCACAGTTAATTATTTTCTTGGGATTTATAAAGTATCAAGTGACAAAGAGCAGTCTCAAATTGCTTTTAATTGTATCATGTGGCAATATGTACTCATACGACATAACCTTTCTCTACTGGGGTTGGTAAACTGCCAAAAAATTGTCACACCCCAATTTTCAAGTTTGGTGAAAACCATGTCATTAAGTCATCATTAGTATCTTGTGTCCATAGTTTACAAAAAGATTTCAAATTTCCTTGAAAATTTCCAAATTCGGCCAAATTCGGTTCAAATTCGACCCTTCTTAAGGAACTCAAAATTTCTCTATAACAAGTGCACCTCCGAAAAATATGTGTGCTTGTCATCGAACACGTGCTACTCAGTCAAAATTTCATCCCAAGTGGAGCTCGTTTGATCCCCCAAATAAATCCCGGAAGTTTGAATTCCTTCCATTTTCAAAATTAAAAATCTTGAATTCTGTGAACTTTCATGAGACAAGACCACCATGGTTGTGTTCATCTCCCTCTACTCTATCAACCTACCAAGTTTCATAATTTTTAGGCAAGTTTTACCCCCTCAATTCAAGGTCCAAAGTTTGTGGAAAACTTGTTTTCGAAAAATCCAAAAAAAAAGAGAAATCGCACTGTTCACTGTGGAGGAGGCCGCTGGACGTGTTCGTTCTCTGGTGAGCACAGACATCGCCGGAGTGTCTGGGGTTTGTGTCTGGGCTCTCCAGAGGCTTGGGGTGGACCGTGAGCTTATCTACTCGGTCTCCAAGCGTTCACTCTCGCACGTTTTGCCGTTCCCCATTTGCAAACCCTAAACTTTCATTCCCGTGCTCCCGTGGCCGTCGCCGCCGCCGGCTAAAATTGGTCGCCGTCGTCCCTCCTCCGGCTGAGCCGCCTTGCCGGTGAGCTCCCTCACCCTCGCGTGAACCTCCCGGTCCTTTCCCTTCCCTCTCTCTCCCCTCCTGCTCTTCTCCCCGCGCGGGCTTCCCCCGCCGCCCTCCTTCCCTGGCCGGGGATGGGCTCCCCAAAGCCTCGGCGAGCTTCCCGCGCCGCCCTCCTTCCCCCGCCGGTGGGCCCCGGGCCGTGCCCCTACCGCTTCCCTCCGGCGGGCTCCTTCCCTGCGCGCGCAGGAGGGCTGGAGGTGGAAGAAGGCCCCCTTGGCATGGGCCCGGCCGCGTGGCGCACGCCGGTTGGCCGAATTTCCCGTGTGCACCTTGGGTACTCGTAGCAATTTCCTTTCTAGGGTTTGGGTAACCCTAGCATTTTTCTCCGATGTTTTGAATCTCCAAATTTTGAACCAAACTTGTAAAATTTGTATCTTTAGCTAGGAAGTTCCAAAATTAGTGATTCAAGTTTTGTTGTGACCCTTGCGTCATCCTCTATCTAATGATGCTACCCTTTTTCATGGCAAAGTTATTTTCATACCTTGTTCCATATGATCTTTGGAATCTCTGTCAGTGTCATTTGAGCTCCATAATGATCTTCAAAAGTCTTGGAAAATTTCCCATAAATCTTGTATGCCGTAAGTAGCTCACCATAAAATTGGCTCATATAGTTGAAGTAATTTGATCCTTGTTTTGATATAGTAGCTTTAATTAGAGTTTAAATTTGATCTTTTTGCCATGTTTAATCCGTATATGCTAAATTAGTGAAACCACCTCTAAAATTCCTAGTTTTTGTTGCTCTTTAAGGAAAAAATAGGTTATGCTCTGTTTTCAAGGTTTTAATTTCAAACCCTAGTTCATACGGTCGTTTTACCGTACGAATTCGAAATCGTATCGTAGTTTTTCATGTTCGTATAGGTTCCAATTCCGTTTTTCTTCGTAACCTTAGTTTTCTCCTATGCTTGCATCCTTATGCATCCTAGCATCATGTCACATCATGGCATGCACTCATTCTTATCTCATTGCACCCGTTAGCGAACGTGGAGTCCGAACCCGTCGCCGAGGAACCCGGAAACAAGAACAACGCGGATTTCGCAAGTGATGTAGTAGATCCTGCAGTTGATCAAGACAAGCACCTATCATCCTATATTCCTCACTTTCTGAATGATAATGATGCTTAGACCTTATATGTAATCACATGTGGGTGCATTAGAATTGTGGGTTGGTTTTAACCCTAAGAACTGCATTTTCCTCTCTTAGAGATTTAAGGATACCCCAGGTAATCCTAGTAGCTCACTTGGTCAAACACTAAAATGTGACCCGCTAAAATAGTGCTTAGCCATGCTAAATGACGGTAGAAGTCGGCTGATCGGGTGTTGGCCGTCAGTCGCATTGTTAGGTTTTTTCCAACAATTCTTATAGCCTGGATCATGTGGCTTGGTTAATAAAATGTTGTAGATGGTTGAGCGAGGGTAGTTATGCCGGTCTTCTTGGATTTGCCTTTGCTTTTCCCGGTCCTCGCTCGATCGCTTAAGGACCGTTTTGATGTTTTCAATTTCTTGAGCAATGTGTTACTTATCGTACCACCACATGCCAGTGCGAATTTGGCAAGCCTTTCTCAACATGCCTTGGATATTTGGTGCGTCGACTCGACTTGAGTGGATAGCTATCCCGGTGCAAAGTGTCCAAATCGCCACGGCAGTGGGAGTTGGCCTTTGGCTCATGTTTGGGGATTTACATTAAATATTTTGGACATGTGTGAGAATTGTTGGTGCATGACTCACGTTGGGTGATATGCATCGTGTGGGTAAAGAGGTACATCTCTCGGGAGTTTTAAATCTGTTGCAATAGCCGAGCCATCGGTTAAATGGCTAGCTCGAGTTTTGGATCTCGTAGATGATCTTTGTGGTATGGTGCTTGGTGAAGCATGTATGGCCTAAGCGTGGAGCTTGGGATTGATCCTTTGGCTTAATTCTGGATGATGAGAAACATCTTGGGCTAATGGGATAAGTTGTAATAATGAACTCATATGTGCTACTTCAAGTCCTATTACATTGCTATGCTCATGCAATCAATTCTTTAAAAACTATTCTAATGCCTTCCTTGTCCAATGCCATGCATATTCCTTGCTTATATTATTGGGTAAGTCTGGAGAGTACCTTCGTACTCATGTGCTATTGTTGAGTGTTTTTAGATGCAGCAATCCTTGTGTGTATGATTCTTCTACGAGGCAGATGTGCAAGACGGCGGCGAAGAATAGTTTGCTTGTCCAAAGTGTTGCCTGGGGTGGGGTTCCCACGTAATTCCGCTACACCATAAGTAAATTTATGAATGTTGTATTAATCATCGTTGGTGCAAAACTTCACTTTGCAATAGCTTGAATTCATTTGTATATTTGATGTAATATCAACTTTGTAATAACCTTTTCTCGCACTTGAACTTATTTCATGCATTATGTGTATATCTTGTCCGATGCGATTTTGTGATTTTGAACTATTGTTGGAATTTCTGGTATTCCGATTTGAAGTTCGGGTACGAGAAAGTTTTGAATGGTTATTTTCCTGTGCGAATCTGAAATCGGATGATCCGAATTGCAATTAGCACGGAGGTTTGCTCATATGGGCTTTCTTCTGTACGAACTTGCAATCGAGTCGTCCGGATTGAGATTCGGACACGAAAATTTTCATACGAACGCTTTCGTGACCGTACTTCGAACAGGAAAGGCCGATAATTCCGGATTAGTTTAGAATCACAAGAGAGGACCTCACAAAAATTGTCTGTATTCACCAGTGGTGCTTGCCTACTTTGTCAAAAATGAACTGATCTTTTTATTGGTATTGGTTATAATTATTACTTAGTGTTGTTATGAAGATAAAATGTTTAGGTAAAATTATTAACATGTTATAAATTTTGGCTACAAAATGAACATATCCAATGAGAAAAATAAGATGTTCTCAGTTCAGTTTTGTATTTGCATTTCACCACACATGGACTTTTATTAATCACAACCATAGGCACAGAAATCTTTCAGCCAGGTCGTGAGTGTCTAAAAAGTAAAACATGGGTTCAAGGGGTAGTCCAAACTAATCTGATTTGATGAATTTTTTTATGCCACGTGTTTTTAGTTACAGAAAATAAATAGAGTATTATAAAAACAAAAAAGTACAAGACACATTAAATTGTTCAGCGTCCATTGAGCCTAATAGCCACTAACTTAACCCTAACAACATCTACTAGGCCTTCTCCCTTGTTGCTCTCTTCCTCACCTCCTGTCATGTGCTATGGGTTAATTTTAGGTGGTGGCTGATAGTCCTAAAGTCGCATACTCCTGTTTGCTGGTTGTAGGTAGTGGTATTCTTGTTCAACGCTGCTTCCCACATCGAAGCAACAGTAAGGCCTATCATTTTCCTTTCCTTTCCTTTCCTTTCCTCCACAGTTTTTTGATGAGCCCATCGATCCATGGTATGTCTTTCTGCAACTCAAGTGACGACCTAAGCAGAAACGAGATGTTTGATGATGTTCTAGGACCATGGAACATGCCTTGACCCAGACCCCTGTGACCAACCTTTGGTGCATGCAGGATTGCAGGTTGAAAATGATCTCACAACAACATTGAACTTAGGTTTCATGAAAAATATTTCTAATCCATAGAGCAGGAAAGTAATACTAATGGCCTTGATGTCAAGCTGCAATACAATTCGATCAACTATCCTTCTACCTGAACGCAGAGAGCATCTATGTTCAGTGCACTGTCTTCTTAGCTACCTCTCCAAGCATTGCAGCCACAATTAGCATGCACTGAAATTTAGTATTGGCTGACATTTCTAGTTTCTTCACTTTTTTATCACTGACTTTTTTTTTCCTCGAACGTGTCTAGTCACTCACACTATAACTTATTACCCCTTTTTTAACTTATTTTTTTGAACTTGATGATGAATTTAATTATCAAAGAGAAATGCATTAACACCTACAATTTCTAGAATCTCAATCTCGTTATGACCTATTACCATGTTTATTGAAAAGAAATTATTAACAACTACAATTTCAAACAATAGAACTATCAAAAAATATATATCTAATCTAATGAATGCAGTTTAATGTTGTAGATGTTTGTGCATTTGTTCTTTAGACTTTGGTCAAAGGTTAGAGAAGTTTGATCTAGGACAAAGCTAAAATAGCTTCAATTTGGAACGGAGGTAGTATTAGTGGTGATTGTCTCTTTTGTCAGAATATAGAGAAGAAAAGCTTTGTTTGTATTTGTTACTCCCTTCATTCCAAATTACAAGTCTCTAGGTACATAGCTTTTGCTATGCATATATATATATGTATACATTATGTCTAGATACATTGCTTTTGCTGAGTCAGAATGACTTGTAATTTGGAACAAAGGGCGTACAAACCATTGTCATAATGCATATGAATTGTTTGGTCACATTGCTTACATGTGTTTCTGGCCTATATGGAAGAAACATATTCAGTGAGGAAAATAAGATTATTACATGTTCATTGTAACACCCCGTGTTATTAAACCCAATTAAAATCTTAATCACACCTGCTTTTGCATAATCAGGGCATGTTTAAATTTAAAAGCAATTTGAGTTTCAATTTTAATTTAGAAATAACTCTCAAAATTTGAACTGAACTCAAAATTTTATCCAAATAAAACTTGTGGCTTAAAATTTTCTCTACAACTTTTGTGTTTCGTCAAACCTCAGATTTTTACTTTTGAGGCTTGGTCAAACTGAGTTTTCAAAATTTGAATTTGATCCAAATTTATTCAAAAATGGCACCTTCTCAAGAAACTCCAAAATTTCCTATAACAAGTACCCCTCCAAAAATTCTGTGATGTTTCTCTTGTCAAATAAAGATTTTACAAATTTTTCAATGATTTTATCTCAAGTTTAAGCTCCTCAAATAATTCCTCAAAGTTGGAATTTTTGTCAACTTGGAAAGGCCATATCTTGAATTCTGTTTCTTTTCAAGCCTTGAAATTTTGCCTGAGTACTCTCTGTTTTCCAAGATCTATCCAAAGAGTATTTTTGCACAATTTTTGGAATCCATTTGATCCACCAAATTCGAGTTTGAATTCTGCTGTTTCAAAAATCACCAAAAAATCACAAACTTCTGCCGGGCCCACTTGTCATCCCTCCGAGCCAGATATTTTTGGACGACCCCAATATTTCTCCCCTCGATCCTCTCTCCTCTGCTCACTCCCGTGCGCGCTCTCCTCCACCATGCCGTGCGCCGGCCCTCCGCCCACCGCCGCCGGCGATGCCCTTCGGCGCCCCTCCTCGCACCGCCGGCCGTCGCCGCAGCGAGCGCCCTCGCGCCTGCACCACGTCCCCCTTCGCTCTCCCTGGCCGCTGATCTCCCTCCGGCGCCCGAGCTTCCCACTGCAGCGCGTGCCTCCCCACGTCCTCTCCGCCACTCTGGCCGCCACCGTCCACCTCCCGCCTCGAGCCCTCGCGGTGAGCATCACCGGCCTACCGGCCATCTCGCCCACCCCTCGCCCTCTTGCCTCACCGCTCCGACCGCCGCCTCCACGGCCGCCCGCCGCCGCCGGCCGTGGCGCACGTCGCCAGCCCGCCTCGGCCCTCCTTCGGCCGAGCCGAGACCGCCCCAGCCTTCCCCGCGCCGCCCTCTCTCTTCCCGGCCTGCCAGCCTTGCCCGCCGCGCTGAAGCTCGCCGCCGGTGCGAGCTCAGCTCGCCGGCCATGGCGCCCGGCCGCCTGGCTCCGCCGCCCGAGCCGCTTCTCCCCGATGGCCTGCCTCGGCCCAGCGCTCCGGCCCACCTCGCGCTCGGCCCGACCTGCCAGCCCAACCAAGCCAGGCCGCCCGCACCTCCCCCTTGGGCCGCCTCCTGCCCCCGGCCCGAGCCACCCCGCGGCCCACCACCGCGCGCCTCCGGCCCGCCCCGCTCCCCCTCACGGCCCGATCGCCCCCACTCGCCCTCGGGGCCGCCTCCCGGTAGTGGGCCCAATTTCCCGAGCCGGCCCACTGTTGTTTTCAACCTTTTATCTTTTAATTAATTCCAGAAATTGCATATGTCTTCCAAAAATTCACCAAAAATATTTCCTTTGATCCAAAATTCATGAAATTTTTATGGTGTACTCCTCATACCATGATCTATCATCCTGTAATTTTTTCGCACATGAAAATGATTTATTTCTGCAGGAAAAATTCTGAAGGTTTAAATAATCTTTTCTTTGTGTATAAATGTTTAGAGTCTTCTGAAAAATATGCAAAAATGTTATTTAATCTCCTTGTAATATGTTGGATCTGTACAAAATTTATCACTGCATGAAAATCATTTTTCATAGGTTAAATGCAATAAATACATTTTCTTGTCTTGAAAATTGTTATTTTCTTTGTAATTTAATTGTTTATCTTGAGTGCATCAAACCTTCACTAAAAATGTATTAAGTAAAGATGTTTCACCACAAAAATTTCTCAAGACCAGAAACCCTAATTAAACATTTTAATTGAATTTTTGTTTAACTTTGTATACTTGTTCTAATTAATTAAATTAGTTTCTGTTTTCCAAAATTAATGAAAATTTGTCAATAATTGTTTTATATTCTTTAAATGCCAGAAAAATTGTCAAACTTATTTACACATTTTTAGAAAATAAATTCCCTTAAAATATGGCTTCTTTTATTTAAAATTCAATTTGAATTCCAAATTCAAATTCCAAATTTCAACTCATGCATTCATGGCATTGCCTTGCACTATGCAAATCATGGTGTGTTAACTTTGCTCTAATCCTCGACCCTCTTGTTTCGCCTTCGGCTTGTAACCTCAAAAATCTTTAATACGCTACGTAGGTTCCAACGCTTCTGACGCGCAGACGCTTCGTCTGAACAGGATCCAGAAGGCGTACCTGAGAAGATGGTGTTGCTGTTACGGAAGAGTCCATGCTTGAAGACCCAACTAACCCTCCGTCGTCTTCCTTTTCGGTTCAAGGCAAGCCCCGGTGCATCACCTCTATTTAAGCTAGGTTTATATATATGCATTGTATATGTCCATACTATGTTGTGCATTTATGTGGTCTAGGAGTTGATTGAGAACCTTTGCATGAGCCAACCTACATATACTCGTACCCATCCTGTTGTAGTATGTGTAGGACACGTTTTCATATGCTATGGCTTTGCAAACGGTAGAAGTCGATGGTTGGATTGTCAGTCCGCTATCGCGAGATATAGGTTATTTTTGTATTTTTGAAACTGAGAAACCTGAATTATTTTGACATGAACGGAGATATGAAATTGAGGTTCGAGCGAGTGCGTGAATGATATGGAACACGGTTCGCATATCAGCCTCGTTTGACCGATTAAGGACTGGACGCGACGTTGCTCACACCGAGTTAGAACAGTACCAATTGCATACCACTGCCTACGGGCGGGAAACCTATGTAACTCCGTGGAGGGTTACGAGGTGAAGACCTGGAACGCGCTCCGCCCTGTAGGTGGATCTGGTTGCGTGGAGTAGTATGGCGCAGAAGCTTGCGTAAGTGTGGTTCGAGTCCCACTGCGGAGTGGAGTCGTTACTTCAGGGGTTGAGCGGTTGCAATGACATTTCGTAACTCGCGGTGTGAATGGTGGCCGCGGTGCATGGAGATGCAACGTGTCGTGCAATGGGTTAATCTTGCAAGATTTAAAATCGATTCGAATCGCCGTACTCTCGGCACAGAGAAACTTGGTCCCTCAGCATGACTTCGTAGTAACAATGAGAATAGGAAGGAATGATGTTTATGATGATGGTTTGAATTACAATCAAATTTGATTGAACTTGTTTGAATCTTAGTCCAGGTGCAAAACTTACAACTATAGGTTAATCACTTAATTGCTGCTAAAACTTGAAATAAGGATTGATCATTAGTAAGCTGTAGGCTTTTTAGGTCAGATTCCACTCAAAAATTATCCAGCATACCCTTGAAAGTCGGACCATTAATTATAAGTCCTAGTCGGGTAAGTCTTGCTGAGTGTCCCCACTCAAGCTTGTTTATTTAACGTTTTTAGATTTCTAACCGAAGGAGTTGCTTCAAGCTACCCCGACAACGAAGGCGTTTGGCGTGAAGAGTTACATGTCTCGCTGGGCTCAAGACGGTAATTGTAAGTTCGGTTCACGTATTTTCTGTTACGACATTTATTTCTTGCTGTAAGTTCTTCCGCTGCTAGTGAGACTCTGAATATAATTGGAACATCTGAATTCGTTATGTATGGATGTAATATAATGGTTGGACGAGTTGTGATGTGCAACAGGCCGCAGTTGCGGTAACACTGTGTTAGATCCTGAGGCTTGAACAGCTCCGGACCTGAATTGGTTCCGAAAAACCCCCAGATTTGAACTGTTTCACGTGTGCGCGATGCAGAACACTGTAAAGTGTGGGCCCGCACACTTGAGCCAGTTTTAGTTTGGGCGGGGCTGTTGCATTCATCGTTGCATTTGCACTTAAACAAACAAATGGACTATTAGTTATAGGTGAAAATGGTCTCACATCTGGTTGTGGAGAGCTACCAAAGGACATAGAAATAATGGCCTTGATATACGAGAACACAACACAATCGGGTCAGCCACCAATCCACCTAAAGCACAGAGCATTCAGAACGCCGAGCATTGCAACCACAATTAGACCCAGTTGAAGTTTAGTCACAGTTGTCGTTTATTATTGTAGTGACGCCTCTATTTGAGTCATAAATGACTTTACCTTGCATTATATTTTTGTTCGTGGTGTAACTAGCAAAGAGAAAGCAAGGTTTCTCAGATTCTCTCTTATATTTCAGTTGGTACAATCACTGACTTATGCATACTTTTCTACTCGTATTATCCCAGGCATAAATGGGTTACTGCACCATGATGGGTTACTGCCGCCTGGTTTCCCGACTGCTTTTATCTATCTAGTTATATTATCGTTGTCTCTGATATATGCTTTTTCTGCACTGTAATAAGTTATTATATTATCGTTGTGTGTCTCTGATAGATGTTTTTATGCACTGTAATAAATTATTATATTATTATCATTGTGTGTCTCTGATAGATGTTTATCTGCACAATAAATTATTAAATTATTATCATTGTGCATCTCTGATGTGTTTCTGCACTGTAATAAATTATTATCATTTCCAAACAGCTAATTTCACTATGGCAGTTGCCTTCGTACCTGCCGTTACTGTTTAATTATTTTTTAGAAAAGCCTAAGAGCATGTACAGCCCATCGGTTCGACCCGTCTGCATCTTGGTATATTTCCAAGAAGCCCCCTCACGAACAGGAATCCAGACGAGGTCGCGTCTCACGAGATACAGTGGACCACAAAACTGAGCGGTGCACTGTAGCACCGCTATCCACCGCGCGCGGGCCTGGGAGAGCGGAGAGGAGAGAGGGGATACGGAGCCCGCGCCTCGCCGTCCGCCACTGCCCGGCCTCGCCGTCCACTGCCGTGAGCCGCCACGTCCGTCGCCGTCCCGCCGTGTTGTCGACGACGAGGGAGCCCGCCCAGGTCCGACCTCGGCGGTTCGCGGGGTGTGTGGAGGAGGCGAGGTAGTGGGCGGAGGCCGAGGCAAGTCGCCGGCGAGAGGCGAAGTCACCGACGAGGTCGCGGCGAGGTCGGGAGGCGGCGACTTCGCGACTTTGGCGGCGGGCGAGGGCTGAGGGGCGAGGGCGGAGGCCCGAGGCGCGAGGGTGGAGGGGGTCGGCCGGCGAGGCGTCGTCGCGGTGGGCGGAGGAGGTCGGCCGGTGCCGGATCTGGCGAGCGCTGCCTGGATTCGGTGAGTGCCGGGTGCCCGCGTCTCGTGCGGGGATGACGACGGTGGAGGGGAAGGAGAGGGGAGGGTAATAAAAAATAAAAATATTGGATTTAGAGGTCCGATTTAGAGGTCCACGTCCACACACGAACTGAACTGGAAGTACAGAATCTTTTGGAGAGTGTGCTGATTATTCCATTAGAGGTCGAATTTAGAGGTCGATGAGTGCGGACAGCCTGAGCTGTGTTTCTCCCAGGTGATTAAACTATTCTGATGACACACATTGTTCATGAGCATCTTCCCTCTTTGTTTGTGCCCTTTCTTCTTTGGCATCTTCTGATTCTTGTTCAGGTCAATGGCAAATGCTAGTCAAAATTATCGTCTCTTTCCTCAGAACTACTAGTACTAGTGGTCAATTCTTTTGGGGGTCTGAAACTTTGGAAGTACTAGTGATCTCGTTCTCGTTCAGCAGTTGATAATTGGCAGAAAGGCTCGGCCAAAGGAAGAATCATGGTTGGGATGCATGTCACTTTTATGTGTGTTCATACTTGTAGATCAGAAGTTCTGTCTCTATGTTTTAGCATCGTCGACTTGCAGATCAGTTAAGCCTCTGTAAATGGTTTTTGAGGTGTTAGCAGACTTGTCTGAATGTCTGTTAAATTCCCAGTGCTATTCTTTGTCAGGGAACGTTTGAACTCCTTCATTTTTGTTTGGCTGGCACAATATTGCTGGCTGTTGAAGTGCTAGTTGTTACCAGCCTTTCGGTTTAGTAAACCAAGTACTAGCTTGTTTTCAGATTCTGAAAATACAGAAACCAAGTACTAGCTTATCCACAAGTGTTAACTGTTTTCAGATTCTGAAAATATAG
This sequence comes from Panicum virgatum, assembly GCF_016808335.1. Taxonomy (NCBI): domain Eukaryota; kingdom Viridiplantae; phylum Streptophyta; class Magnoliopsida; order Poales; family Poaceae; genus Panicum; species Panicum virgatum. The sequence continues at coordinate 14,530,743 of NC_053142.1, read as the reverse complement.
AGTTTAGTAAACCAAGTACTTTCAGCATTGGTCGGCTTCAGTGTGAATGGTTGCTTGATAGTGTGCACTGCTTGCTGAATGCTGATAGTGTGAAAAAGTGATGGTTTTAAAAAAAATATTGCAATCATATTGAATGAATTTATGTTTGATTTGTTTTGTATCAACTAGTAACACAATGGTCTATAAGAATGATATTCATAATTGATCATGGCAATATGTAAGCATTAAATCGCTTGCCGACAGTTAAACAGACGACTCATGTCTGTGGGTTGTATAACATGTATGTTTAGTTGTGTAGATAGGTCCCTGTCTGTGAGCTGTACATGCCCTAATATTGGGAATGACCTTTTGTTCCTTACACCTGCCAGTCGAGCCAAACCTCCAATGCCCTGTGGGCGGGCGAGACTTTAGAGCCCCGTATGTCAAATACTTGACTACTAATAATAACTGTATGCCAGTGCTAACGCCATGGCGTTATTTCTGTGATGCTTATGACAACTAAACGAAGACACAAGAGATGAAGGGGCATTGGTGATTAAGGAATTAAAAATAATAACAACCGGCAAGGAATCAAACTTGAGCAGATTATGCCAATTTTTACTGAAAAACAAACGTAATTAGCCAACTGTTATTGAAGAAATGGAGTACCAATGCATTATGTGCATTTGAAGGGGATAAAAAGAATATCCATCTCATGTATGGTCTGAGAGATAAGGCTCTAATAAAATAATAAATCCCACAGCCAAACGAAAATAGAATCAAAGCAATTCAAACATCTATAAATCCCACAGCCAAACGAAAAGAAATATGCTGGCAAGCACATCTCAAGGGTTGTGTTGTTGTTCAAAGTGAGCAGCGCTCGTCAGAGCCCCAGTGACCTCCCTGCAAGTATCATCCAGAATGAAAGCCTGCAATGAAAGAGATTCCTTTTTTTAAGAATAGTGCAATCCGTAAAAACTGACCTGATCTCTTCACTTGCCGGGTCAAGTTCCAGTGCCTCCATGAACTCATTAGCTACTCCTTTCTGGTTCTCTAAATAATAAGATACTGGTGAGATTCAATTTGAGTTTGCAAGGCCAAAGTTGTTGCAGGCCAAAGCTAGCATGGCTGAAAAAAGTATTTATGCAGCTGACAAAATTATAGAGAACCATACATTTAAAAAAATGATTTGCACCTAAACCATATAGGGGATTATATAAGCTCGAAACATATATAGTAGGGAATTGTAATTTATGGACTTACTCCTTCAAGGATTCATCGTAGCAGGACGTCTTTATAAACGAGATATTCTTGGTGCTCTTGCCTGTGGGATCTAATTCCTTGTTTGGTTTGGCCAAAAGTCCAGATTTTAGCCATAGGACTGCGAAGTATGACCAGTAACTCAGATCCCACCCAAGGAATAAAAAAAGGAACTTAAAAAACACCTGAATCTTTAAATGCTTTTGGAAATAAAGTTACGCAGGTTACCTCTCTTTAAAGACCATATGGACTCACCTTGCTAACATTGTGCCGCCTCTCTTTAAAAACATTCAACAGAGGTTGTTGTTTAATGCTAAATTATCCGATAAATAGATACAGTTTGATGGCACATCAATGAATCTTGTTCCAATGCAGATAGCTCGCATACCAAGCTGTCCAACCCAACCAGTTCATGTTCATTATCGATCAAAGATTCATTCTCATCAAGCACCACATCTCCAACATATAAAAGATATTTGTTCCGTACACCTCAGTAGAGTCAGTGGTACACCAGGTAAAGTAATACATTCTCCCACATGTTTATATTGACAATAAAAAAACAGCTATGTTGGAAAGGGAATCGAGCATTCACTGCCATCGCACCTGATATATGTCCTCAAAAAGGAATTTCTCTGCTTCACTTGAAAGTAAGCTTGGCCTCACTTCAACCAATGCATCATCCCACTGAAGATAAATAGAATGGAATCATATAAGAGAAGGTGACATTGTTTTAACTTTTAGGGAATAATTCCATCCTGCTTGTATTGCCAATTTCAGAAATCACAAAAAGCTAGATTAAGGAATAATTCCATCCTGCTTGTATTGCCAATTTCAGAAATCAGAAAACCCTAGATGAAGAACAAATTTGAGAAAACATCAAATTCGTGGTGCTGTCCATACCTCAACGTCTCCAGAAACGTGGACTGGGAGGGAGAGGCGAAGGAGGAAGTATGTAGATCGCGGATGGGGAATCACCCTGCTCTTGGCCGACGACGTCGCCACTGCGGTGGATGGACTGTGCATGCCCCTAAGGTGAGCATGGCGGGCGGCAGGGTGATCCCGTCGCGTCAGGTAGTGCTGCGGTGTCAGCCTGGTGGCGTGCTCGCCGAGGGGGACGGCGGCGTTGAAGTAGGCATTGGAGGCATGGACTGAGAGAGGACCTCTTCACAGCAATCCCAAGCAAATCACCACATATAAGCAGCTGTAAGTCAATGCTATTTTTTTCAACAACCATACTTCAGATGCTAATCACCACATATAACCACGAACACAGCAACAACCTACCCACAAGTGAGCTAGCTCAATGACAGGAGCAATCCACTAGAGTTGTCTTTGGCTCTCCGCTGGGGAAGGCACAGGACCCCTTACAAATCACCGGGAGATGGCCAAGAACAATCACCACTCTTGCAATCCTCCTCCACGCCTCCAAGCTGACTAGGTGGCAGCAACCACCAAGAGTAATAAGAAATCCATCGGCAAGAACGATCCCCAAGTGCCACTAGATGCTATCACTCAAGCAAATGAACTTGGATGCACTCAATCTCACTTAGATTATGCAAGCAAGCAAGAGAGATGAGTGGGAGGGAGTTTGCTCAGCTCAAAGGGATGCCACAATGTTCAAATTGTCCAAGAGAATGAGCTAGAGTAGGCCAAAATCTATTCATAGAGGCCCCCAAACTCCACTAGCTGTTATGCACGAAATGCCCATCCGGACTGTCCATCTGGACCAAGTTAGGGGCCGTCTGAACCAAGCCACGCAAGTCCGACAAACCTCGGCCATCCACGTGTCGCCCTCTATTCAACATCGACCGTCAGATCTCAACGGCTACTTTGATCACTTAACTGCGTGTGAACTGGAGCATCTGGACCTGTTGTCGTGTAGGAAAGAGACGAACAGGGGAGGGGCCTTCGGTCCCCGATATGGGCCGAAGGCTTGGTAGAACGTAAGATGGGCCTTCGGGCCCAGATGCGGGCCGAAGGCTTAGACAAGCTGTGTAGTTGTCACTGTATATTCTTCTAATCTCGTTTACAACAGAGGGCAGTGCCCTATTTATAGCCCTAAAAAGGTGGCCTAAGCATAATGTCCTCCGACAACCCCCCTTTTACACCTTTCCGTACTAAAGTCAGCGGTACAGTGGACATTTCCAACCCTACTTTACACGTGTTGATATTACCAGCCGAAGCCATCCTCTCGCCGAAGGGAGCCTTCGGCCATACCCATGGTTCGGTCACGGGCAGACTTCGGCCCAGGTGACCACTGCCGCCGAGGCCGAAGCCGTCTTCTTGCCGATGGGCGCCTTCGGCCGAACCTATGGTTCGGCCGCCAGCGGGCTTCGGCCTAGGCGATCGCTACGCTGAGGCCGAGGCCGATGCTGTCTTCTTCCCGAAGGGCGCATTCGGCCGAACCTATGGTTCGGCCGCCAGCGGGCTTCGGCCCAGGCGACTGTTGTGCCAGGACCGACGCCGTCTTCTTCTCGATGGGCGCCTTCGGCCGAACCTATGGTTCGGCCGCCAGCGGGCTTCAGCCCAGGCGATTGCCTTAAAAAACCTTACCAGGGTGTGTGAAGCAGGGTACGGAGGCCTTTCCTCCAACAGTAGCCCCTCGCAGTTTGGGACTTCCCTTCAGGGGGCCGAAGCTGCGACCCAAAAGGAACGGTCTCCGGGTCCCGCTTCCCCCCCCCCGGGCACCCGAAGGGGAGGTTTTCAAAGGGCGGAAATTTTATTTGATCATTTTATATTGTTTTGTCCATTTCTTAAGATCCGCGTGAAAAAATCTTTGTTCCAGATTCCTTTTTAATGCGGCCTATTTTTCGAAACGGCGCGGCTGTTTCATTTGTTTGTTGTGCTTTCATTTCTCCACTCATCCCACGCGCGCTCGAAGGCTCTCATATGAAGGCTCTCGATCAAAGCTGTCTTCTTTTCTGTTGAGCTTGATTCTTCAGTCATGGCTCCTAAAAGGACGAAAGAGAACCCGCCTCCTACTTTTAGGCTGGGGAGAAGCGCTGTGACGAACAGCGTTCTTGATGACTTAGCCGAACGCGGCTTGATTGTCCGGGAAAGAGCTGCTGCGCCTGATCCTTCGGAGGTGATACCCCATCCCCGCAACAACCAGATCGTGGTTTTCACAGATTATTTTGAAGTAGGCCTTCGACTCCCCTTCAATGTCTTACTAGAGAGGATTCTTTTTAACTTTGAAGTCGATCTTTGCCACCTTTCTCTGAATGCCTTCATTCGGTTAGAGTCGTACATTTGGTCTTTGTACTCGGAGCATTATTCTGTTACTGCCATGGGTTTTACTTTGACTCATTTTTGTATTAAGAAGCCAAAGATAGTGATCGAAGGGGGTGAAGAAAAGGAGCTCCAATTTGGCAGCTGTTACTTTGACAACCGGAACCGCAGGGAACAGCCCGTTCGGGCGTACAAGAACCATTCCGGGAAGCAATGGTGGAAGCGTTGGTTCTAACATGAGGTGCCAGAATCTTCTCGTCTTCATAGAGGCGTTCGGCCAATTAACTTCCTTCGCATGCTGAAGCTAGAAAAGAAGGAGGCAGCTGACACGGCCGGGAAGGTACTCCGCCGAGTGCAGAGGAACCTTGGCGTGCGGGAGCTTTTTGCTGAGTTCCGTGCTGCAGGCATTTTTCCTCTGGCCGCCGAATGGCCCTTCAAGTTCCTTTCCCTGATCGGACTCTTGATGCGAATGAGTTGGCTATGTTCGAATCAACTGGTTGGCCCGAAGGCTTTCTCTGTAAGCTCCTATTCCCTTTGTCTTGTTTTCCCTTCTTTATATTTTTAAGGTATTTATTTGATCGTTCGATTTTTTATGTCTCGTTTTTCAGTGCCTTCGATTGAGGAAGTTGATCAAGAGGTGTCCAGGATGCTAGGTCCTCGTACTGAACAAGAGGATACCGAATGGTGGCAGTTGATCAAGGGTCCTAGGCGCAACCGGGTTTATGAAGCCTTTGGAGTGGAGGTTCTGCCATATCCTGAGTTTCGGGCAAGAGTTAAAAAGAGGGCGGCTAACCGCGATGCTGCTCCTACCACGAAAAAGGCTAGGGCTATCGATTATTGGCTTGATGACGTTGTCAGTGATGAGGATGCGAGTCCTGCGGTAGGGGTTCCGGAAGGTGGCGCTTCGGGAGCTGGTGGTTCGGGCGAAGCTGACGAGAATGCTTATGTACATATCATGAACGATGCCCTTCCAGATCCTGTTGGCGTGAGGGAAGAAGTGGTGCTGACTAGGCAGGAGGATGCCTTGCCTTTTGCAAGTGATGTTGCTGATGTTGCCGAAGGCGCTGTCGCAAGAGAACCTGGGGCTTCGGCTTCTGTGCCCTTGATTGGGGCGGGCACATCTTTTTCACCTTTTGTTGTACGAGGTTTTAGTGATGACGAGGATTTGGAAGATGGTTGTCTTGTTGACCCGTTCCCCGGAGGGGAGATTCCTTCGGTCGAAGGATGCCTTGGCGAGAACCAGGCCGAAGCTGTTGCTGGGAAATACGTTGCCGAAGGAGCCGTTGGTGTTTTACCCGAGGATATCCGTGAGTCGCCTTGTAATATTTTACCATTCGGTCTTTGCCGTCATTTGCCTTACTGTTTGTTTTGATAGCTGGTTCGTCCGCTGCGGTTCCTCGTGACGGGAAGGTCCTCCGCTTCCCGAGTGATCTGCCTTCTACTCCTTGGATCTTAGAGGATTTTAAGCTTCGGGACGAGGTTCAAAGGGAGGTGAGGTATGACGGCCGAGGTTCTTTTGATGCTGGTGTTTCGGCATTATTGAACCAGCTGTCAGCTGACAAACTTGGCAATGCTGAGGCCAAGTTTTCTGTTGTGGTAAGTTTTTACCTTTTGTCTTGGGATTCTATTTTTCTGTTGTTTTTGATGATTTTTCTCTCTAAGGTGGGATGCTCCGGAACTATCGTTTGGAGAGGCTTCGGAGTCGCGAAGAGGAACTGGAGCGAGCACACAAAACCATTGAAGAACTCCAGTCTTCCTGCCGAAGCCTCAGCGAAGACCTGAAGGCGGCCCAATCGAATGCAGCTGATTCTTCGTGTGTTGAGAACCTTAAGGTTCAGTTGGCTGAGGAGAAGCGGAGGCTAGAGCTCGCCGAGGGTCGTTGTAGCCAGGCCGAAGAGGACCTGCGCTTATGCCAAGCTCAGATTTTACAGGAGCGCCAGGACCGTGAAGAGGCCAACTCTGAGCTTACCGCTACCCGGCTTTTGTTAGATCCTGAGAAGGTGGCATGGCAGAAGGCCGAAGAGGAGCTGGAGCGGGTTCGGGCTGCCTTTGGCAAGGCGGAGAAGCAGCTGGCTGATGCCCGCGAAACCATAAAGAAGGTGGTGGTGAAAGAACAAAGCTTGGCAGATTTGGCTCGTCTTGCTGTTTACTCTCTTACGGATGGTCTTCAAGCGGTTGGTGCGGTTCCTTCGGCTCCGGCATCGGACACAGAGTCCAGGCTCCAATGGCTTCGGGCCGTCGGTAGCTGTGTTCGGCAGGCGGCCGATGTCTTCGGAGGTTATTGCGCTCGGGAGTGCTGGAGGGTCGCCTTCGGCCTTCTCAAGCGGCACGGCTCTTCTCTTCCCGAGAACGCTTCCGCCTTTGTGCTTCCGGGCGGAGAACAAGACATGAACGAGCTGACAAAGGCGGGCTTGGCGACCTCCAAGGCTTTTCATTCTGGCTTTTGGAGGGCGCATGGAGGGGCGGTCGTTTGGCGTGCGACGGTTGAGTGTCAGAAGCGTTCTGCTCTTCGGGCGCCAGCTTCGGCTGTTCCTCCGGCCGGCGCCGATGCCCAGGTTTGACACTAAGTCACCTTTTATTGGGCTCGGCATCGGGTTAGTTGTAGGTTAGTTTTAGGGTGTAGCTTGTAACTAGGTCTTTTGAGGCTATCTTTTGTAACTGAATGGTTCTTAATGGAACGGACTTTTGGGGCATCTATGAATGCTTGGTCTCCGGTGCTATGCTCTGTCTCTTTTTTAAGTTGTTGAGGTTTTGTTTTCTAGGATTCTTCTTTTGCTTCACAAGAAAAAGATGGAATACCTAGTTCCAAAGGCCAAAACAACGGGGGTTTTGGTGGTGCTTCGGTGTCGAACTCGGAATAAACCAATTCCGTTCCCGAAGGCGTGGAGGTTCTTGATGTGCTCCCTATCAACATATGGGTTCCCGGCTCTGCTGTCGGAAGCACGGATGAGTCCGTTTTTATCCGTGGAAATGCCTTCTCCCGATGGAAAAAGGTGAATCCCGAAGGCGTTCTAGGAGATTTTCTTCCTGAACACGTGACTCGCCTTCGGAGGCTTCGAGCGGAGGCTGACATTTCTTTTAGGCAGGTAACCGAAGATGTTAAGGCTCAGCGGCGATTTCGATGCCGCTTTGGTGGAGTGATGCCTAGGATTGTAAAAGAGGAGCCCCTTGAGGATCCTCCCACCAACGAAGGTGTCGGTTCAGGGGTTCCTTGTGGCGATCGGCCTTTGGCCTTTCGACAAGGCATGCCAGATTTGGAACCCGATGAAGACCCCTGGCGAGGCATTGCGTTCGGCTCTCGACGCTCTGAAGTGGGTTCTTCTTCGGGGGGTCCTTCTAGTGGCCCCCTCCCTGAGGGTGCAGACGAGGCTCTTTGGGCATCTATTGCTCGGGGGCACCGCAAAATAGCTGCTGTTGAATGGGATTTTCCCGAACATGTATTATACGCTTGTAACTCTGATTCTTCTGATTCAATAGAACCGCCTTCTTGATCTGTTATTATTTTCTTCTGATTGAGCGAGCTTCTCATCTTTTTCTTTTTTTTTTGAAATAAGGTTGCTTCGATGGTATCTTTCCGAAGGGTGCCTTCGGAAATTTTTCTTCGGAACCTTCTTGAGGTCCGGCATCCTGCGAACGAGGACCCATCGACCCTTGCTCGTCTTATGGGTAAGGCACCCTTAGGTATCGCCTGTTCCTTTTGTGAGGGAGGCCAACTGCCTGTGCTCGTCTTACGAAGGTCCTCGGTGCCCTTAGGCCCGGCATCCTGCAAGGGCGGCCGAAGGCCTATGCTCGTCTTACAGGGGTTTTAGCCTTTTTGATTAGGCTTCGGGCAAGCCGATGCCTTCGGCCTGCTGAGCCAAGGGTCGACGCCCTTGCGTTTGTCTCGTATCTGCTGTGTCCCAAAGGGAGCGACCCTTTGGGACGAGTCTCAAAAAAAAGATGCATCATAACAAACGTTGCTATTAGTAGCATTCGGGATACATGATAGTTCAAACTTTAAATTACACATGAAATTTGTGAAGCATGTCGACGTTCCATGTGTGCCGGAGCACATCACCTTCTGGTGTCGCAAGCTTGCAACTACCTGGTCAAAGCATCTCCGTGATGACGAACGGGCCTTCCCACTTGCTCTGCAGCTTTGGGACCATGGCTGCGTTCGCGGAGCGCCGAAGGATGACGTCCCCTGGTTGTAGTGTTACTGGCCGAACCTTCTTATCATAGCTGGTCTTCATTGCTTCCGCGTACTTCTTGAGGTTGTTGACGGCGTTCAACCTTCCTTCTTCGA